>NC_053026.1:377241866-377541866 GCF_003073215.2 Triticum urartu | reverse complement strand
TTCCGCGCATGATCTACAAAGGTATGTAGATGCAATCCGATCACTCGTTGCTAGATGAACTCATAGATGGATCTTGGTGAAACCGTAGGAAAATTTTTGTTTTCTGCAACGTTCCCCAACAGTGGCATCATGAGCTAGGTTTATGCGTAGTTCTCTTTGCACGAGTAGAACACAATTTGTTGTGGGCGTAGATGTTGTCAACTTTCTTGCCGCTACTAGTCTTATTTTGCTTCAGCGGTATTGTGGGATGAAGCGGCCCGGACCAACCTTACACGTACGCTTACGTGAGACCGGTTCCACCGACTAACATGCACTAGTTGCATAAGGTGGATGGCGGGTGTCTGTCTCTCCCACTTTAGTTGGAGCGGATTCGATGAAAAGGGTCCTTATGAAGGGTAAATAGAAGTTGACAAATCACGTTGTGGCTTTCACGTAGGTAAGAAAACGTTCTTGCTAGAACCCTATTGCAGCCACGTAAAACTTGCAACAACAATTAGAGGACGTCTAACTTGTTTTTGCAGCAAGTGTTTTGTGATGTGATATGACCAAAGTTGTGATGAATGATGAATGATATATATGTGATGTATGAGATGTTCATGCTATTGTAATAAGAATCACGACTTGCATGTCGATGAGTATGACAACCGCCAGGAGCCATAGGAGTTGTCTTTATTTTTTGTATGACCTGCGTGTCATTGAGAAACGCCATGTAAATTACTTTACTTTATTGCTAAACGTGTTAGCCATAGTAGTAGAAGTAATAGTTGGCGAGCAACTTCATGGAGACACGATGATGGAGATCATGGTGTCATGCCGGTGACAAGATGATCATGGAGCCCCAAGATGGAGATCAAAGGAGCTATGTGATATTGGCCATATCATGTCACTATTATTATTTGATTGCATGTGATGTTTATCATGTTTTTGCATCTTGTTTACTTAGAACGACGGTAGTAAATAAGATGATCCCTCATAATAATTTCAAGAAAGTGTTCCCCCTAACTGTGCACCGTTGCGACAGTTCGTTGTTTCGAAGCACCACGTGATGATCGGGTGTGATAGATTCCAACGTTCACATACAACGGGTGTAAGACAGATTTACACATGCAAACACTTAGGTTGACTTGACGAGCCTAGCATGTACAGACATGGCCTCGGAACACAGAAGACCGAAAAGTCGAGCATGAGTCGTATAGAAGATACAATCAACATGAAGATGTTCACCGATGTTGACTAGTCCGTCTCACGTGATGATCGGACACGGCCTAGTTAACTCGGATCATGTTATACTTAGATGACTGGAGGGATGTCTATCTGAGTGGGAGTTCATTGAATAATTTGATTTAGATGAACTTAATTATCATGAACTTAGTCTAAAATCTTTACAACATGTATTGTAGATCAAATGGCCAACGTTGTACTCAACTTCAACGCGTTCCTAGAGAAAACCAAGCTGAAAGACGATGGCAGCAACTATACGGACTGGGTCCGGAACCTGAGGATCATCCTCATAGCTGCCAAGAAAGATTATGTCCTACAAGCACCACTAGGTGAAGCACCTGCTCTCCCTGCAGAACAAGACGTTATGAACGCTTGGCAGACACGTACCGATGATTACTCCCTCGTTCAGTGCGGCATGCTTTACAGCTTAGAACCGGGGCTCCAAAAGCGTTTTGAGAGACACGGAGCATATGAGATGTTCGAAGAGCTGAAAATGGTTTTTCAAGCTCATGCCCGGGTCGAGAGATATGAAGTCTCCGACAAGTTCTTCAGCTGTAAGATGGAGGAAAATAGTTCTGTCAGTGAGCACATACTCACTATGTCTGGGTTACATAACCGCTTGACTCAGCTGGGAGTTAATCTCCCGGATGACGCGGTCATTGACAAAATCCTTCAGTCGCTTCCACCGAGCTACAAGAGCTTAGTGATGAACTTCAATATGCAGGGGATGGAAAAGACCAATCCTGAAGTATTTGCAATGCTAAAATCAGCAGAGGTAGAAGTCAAAAAGGAACATCAAGTGTTGATGGTGAATAAAACCACTAAGTTCAAGAAAGGCAAGGGTAAGAAAACCTTCAAGAAGGACGGCAAGGGAGTTGCCGCGCCCGGCAAGCAAGCTGCCGGGAAGAAGCCAAAGAATGGACCCAAGCCCGAGACTGAGTGCTTTTATTGCAAGGAAAGTGGTCACTGGAAGCGGAACTGCCCCAAATACTTAGCAGACAAGAAGGCCGGCAAAATGAAAGGTATATGTGATATACATGTAATTGATGTGTACCTTACCAGTACTCATAGTAGCTCCTGGGTATTTGATACCGGTGCAGTTGCTCACATTTGTAACTCAAAGCAGGAGCTGCGGAATAAGCGGAGACTGGCGAAGGACGAGGTGGCGATGCGCGTCGGGAATGGTTCCAAGGTCGATGTGATCGCCGTCGGCATGATACCTCTACATTTACCTACGGGATTAGTTTTGAACCTCAATAATTGTTATTTAGTGCCAAGTTTGAGCATGAACATTGTATCAGGATCTTGTTTAATACGAGATGTCTACTCATTTAAATCCGAGAATAATGGTTGTTCTATTTATATGAGAGATATGTTTTATGGTCATGCTCCGATGGTGAATGGTTTATTCTTAATGAATCTCGAGCATAATGCTACACATATTCATAGTGTGAGTACCAAAAGATGTAAGGTTGATAATGATAGTCCCACATACTTGTGGCACTGCCGCCTTGGTCACATAGGTGTCAAACGCATAAAGAAGCTCCATGCAGATGGACTTTTAGAGTCTCTTTATTACGAATCATTTGACACATGCGAACCATGCCTCATGGGTAAAATGACCAAGACTCCGTTCTCAGGAACAATGGAGCGAGCAACCAACTTATTGGAAATCATATGTGTGCGGTCCAATGAGTGTTGGGGCTCGCGGTGGTTATCGTTATGTTCTCACCCTCACTGATGACTTGAGTAGATATGGGTATGTCTACTTAATGAAACACAAGTCTGAGACCTTTGAAAGGTTCAAGGAATTTCAGAGTGAGGTTGAGAATCAACGTGACAGGAAAATCAAGTTCCTGCGATCAGATCGTGGAGGAGAATACTTGAGTCACGAATTTGGCACACACTTAAGAAAATATGGAATAGTTTCACAACTCACGCCGCCTGGAACACCTCAGTGTAATGGTGTGTCCGAACGTCGTAATCGCACTCTATTAGATATGGTGCGATCTATGATGTCTCTTACCGATTTACCGCTATCATTTTGGGGCTATGCTTTAGAGACTGCCGCATTCACTTTAAATAGGGCTCCGTCGAAATCCGTTGAGACGACACCGTATGAATTATGGTTTGGGAAGAAACCTAAGCTGTCGTTTCTAAAAGTTTGGGGATGCGATGCTTATGTCAAGAAACTTCAACCTGAAAAGCTCGAACCCAAGTCGGAAAAATGCGTCTTCATAGGATACCCTAAAGAAACTATTGGGTATACCTTCTACCTCAGATCCGAAGGCAAGATCTTTGTTGCCAAGAATGGATCCTTTCTAGAGAAGGAGTTTCTCACGAAAGAAGTAAGTGGGAGGAAAGTAGAACTTGATGAAGTATTACCTCTTGAAACGGAAAATGGCGCAACTCAAGAAAATGTTCCTGAGGTGCCTGCACCGACTAGGGAGGAAGTTAATGATGATGATCATGAAACTTCATATCAAGTTGCTACTGAACTTCGTAGGTCCACAAGGACACGTTCCGCACCAGAGTGGTACGGCAACCCTGTCTTGGAAATCATGTTGTTAGACAACGGTGAACCTTCGAACTATGAAGAAGCGATGGCGGGCCCGGATTCCGACAAATGGCTGGAAGCCATGAAATCCGAGATAGGATCCATGTATGAAAATGAAGTGTGGACTTTGACTGACTTGCCCGATGATCGGCGAGCCATAGAAAATAAATGGATCTTTAAGAAGAAGACAGACGCGGATGGTAATGTGACCATCTATAAAGCTCGGCTTGTCACTAAGGGTTATCGACAAGTTCAAGGGGTTGACTACGATGCGACTTTCTCACCCGTAGTGAAGCTGAAGTCCGTCCGAATTATGTTAGCAATTGCCGCATACTATGATTTTGAGATATGGCAAATGGACGTCAAAACGGCATTCCTTAATGGTTTCCTTAAGGAAGAATTGTATATGATGCAGCCGGAAGGTTTTGTCGATCCTAAGAATGCTGACAAGTTGTGCAAGCTCCAATGCTCGATTTATGGGCTGGTGCAAGCATCTCAGAGTTGGAACATTCGCTTTGATGAGATGATCAAAGTGTTTGGGTTTATGTAGACTTATGGAGAAGCCTGCGTTTACAAGAAAGTGAGTGGGAGCTCTGTAGCATTTCTCATATTATATGTAGATGACATACTTTTGATGGGAAATGATATAGAGCTTTTGGACAGCATTAAGGCCTACTTGAATAAGAGTTTTTCAATGAAGGACCTTGGAGAAGCTGCTTATATATTAGGCATCAAGATCTATAGAGATAGATCAAGATGCCTCATAGGACTTTCACAAAGCACATACCTTGATAAGATATTGAAGAAGTTCAATATGGATCAGTCTAAGAAGGGGTTCTTGCCTATGTTGCAAGGTGTGAAATTGAGCTCAGCTCAATGTTCGACCACGGCAGAAGATATAGAAGAGATGAGTGTCATCCCCTATGCCTCAGCCATAGGTTCTATTATGTATGCCATGCTGTGTACCAGACCTGATGTAAACCTTGCCGTAAGTTTGGTAGGTAGGTACCAAAGTAATCCCGGCAAGGAACACTGGACAGCGGTCAAGAATATCCTGAAGTACCTGAAAAGGACTAAGGAAATGTTTCTCGTTTATGGAGGTGACGAAGAGCTCGTCGTAAAGGGTTACGTCGACGCTAGCTTCGACACAGATCTGGATGACTCTAAGTCACAAACCGGATACGTGTATATTTTGAATGGTGGGGCAGTAAGCTGGTGCAGTTGCAAGCAGAGCGTCGTGGCGGGATCTACATGTGAAGCGGAGTACATGGCAGCCTCGGAGGCAGCGCATGAAGCAATTTGGGTGAAGGAGTTCATCACCGACCTAGGAGTCATACCCAATGCGTCGGGGCCAATCAAACTCTTCTATGACAACACTGGAGCTATTGCACTTGCCAAGGAGCCCAGGTTTCACAAGAAGACCAGGCACATCAAGCGTCGCTTCAACTCCATTCATGAAAATGTTCAAGATGGAGACATAGATATTTGTAAAGTACATACGGACCTGAATGTAGCAGATTCGTTGACTAAACCTCTCCCTAGAGCAAAACATGATCAACACCAGAATTCCATGGGTGTTCGATTCATCACAATGTAACTAGATTATTGACTCTAGTGCAAGTGGGAGACTATTGGAAATATGCCCTAGAGGCAATAATAAAAGGATTATTATTATGTTTCCTTGTTCATGATAATTGTCTTTTATTCATGCTATAATTGTGTTATCCGGAAATCATAATACATGTGTGAATACTTAGACACCAACATGTCCCTAGTAAGCCTCTAGTTAACTAGCTCGTTGATCAACAGATAGTCATGGTTTCCTGACTATGGACATTGGATGTCATTGATAACGAGATCACATCATTAGGAGAATGATGTGATGGACAAGACCCAATCCTAAACATGGCACAAGATCGTATAGTTCATTTGCTAGAGTTTTTCCAATGTCAAGTATCTTTTCCTTAGACCATGAGATCATGTAACTCCTGGATACCGTAGGAGTACTTTGGGTGTACCAAACGTCACAACGTAACTGGGTGACTATAAAGGTATACTACGGGTATCTCCGAAAGTGTCTGTTGGGTTGACACGGATCAAGACTGGGATTTGTCACTCCGTATGACGGAGAGGTATCTCTGGGCCCACTCGGTAATGCATCATCATAATGAGCTCAAAGTGACCAAGTGTCTGGTCACGGGATCATGCATTACGGTACGAGTAAAGTGACTTGCCGGTAAAGAGATTGAACGAGGTATTGGGATACCGACGATCGAATCTCAGGCAAGTAACGTACCGATTGACGAAGGGAATTGTATACGGGGTTGCTTGAATCCCCGACATCGTGGTTCATCCGATGAGATCATCGAGGAGCATGTGGGAGCAAACATGGGTATCCAGATCCCGTTGTTGGTTATTGATCGGAGAGCCATCTCGGTCATGTCTACATGTCTCCCGAACCCGTAGGGTCTACACACTTAAGGTTCGGTGACGCTAGGGTTGTAGAGATATGAATATGCAGTAACCCGAAAGTTGTTCGGAGTCCCGGATGAGATCTCGGACGTCACGAGGAGTTTTGGAATGGTACGGAGGTGAAGAATTATATATAGGAAGTGCAGTTTCGGCCATCGGGAGAGTTTCGGGGGTCACCGGTATTGTACCGGGACCACCGGAAGGGTCCCGGGGGTCCACCGGGTGGGGCCACCCATCCCGGAGGGCCCCATGGGCTGAAGTGGGGAGGGGAACCAGCCCATAGTGGGCTGGTGCGCCCCCCTTGGCCCACCCCCTGCGCCTAGGGTTGGAAACTCTAGGGTGGGGGGGGGGGGCACCCCACTTGCCTTGGGGGCCACTCCACCCTTGGCCGGCGCCCCCCTAGGAGATCCCATCTCCTAGGGCCGGCGCCCCCCTAGGGGAGCCTATATAAAGGGGGGGGAGGGGCAGCCACACCTTGGAGTCTTGGCGCCTCCCTCTCCCCTGCCACACCTCTCCCTCTCACAGTAGAACACCGAAGCCCTGCTGCGGTGACCCCTGCATCCACCACCACGTCGTCGTGCTGCTGGATCTTCATCAACCTCTCCTTCCCCCTTGCTGGATCAAGAAGGAGCAGACGTCACGCTGACCGTACGTGTGTTGAACGCGGAGGTGCCGTCCGTTCGGCGCTAGGATCTCCGGTGATTTGGATCACGTCGAGTACGACTTCCTCATCCCCGTTCTTTGAACGCTTCCGCGCGTGATCTACAAAGGTATGTAGATGCAATCCGATCACTCGTTGCTAGACGAACTCATAGATGGATCTTGGTGAAACCGTAGGAAATTTTTTGTTTTCTGCAACGTTCCCCAACAATCCGGGACTGCGAACTCCTTCGGTACATCAAAACACATAAACTCATAATATAACCGTCATCGAACTTTAAGCGTGCGGACCCTACGGGTTCGAGAACTATGTAGACATGACCAAGACACGTCTCCGGTCAATAACCAATAGCGGAACCTGGATGCTCATATTGGCTCCCACATATTCTACGAAGATCTTTATTGGTCAAACCGCATAACAACAAACGTTGTTCCCTTTGTCATCGGTATGTTACTTGCCCGAGATTCGATCGTCGGTATCTCAATACCTAGTTCAATCTCGTTACCGGCAAGTCTCTTTACTCGTTCCGTAACACATCGTCCCGCAATTAACTCATTAGTTGCAATGCTTGCAAGGCTTATAGTGATGTGCATTACCGAGTGGGCCCAGAGATACCTCTCCGACAATCGGAGTGACAAATCCTAATCTCGAAATACGCCAACCCAACAAGTACCTTCGGAGACACCTGTAGAGCACCTTTATAATCACCCAGTTACGTTGTGATGTTTGGTAGCACACAAAGTTTTCCTCTGGTAAACGGGAGTTGCATAATCTCATAGTCATAGGAACATGTATAAGTCATGAAGAAAGCAATAGCAACAAACTAAATGATCAAGTGCTATGCTAACGGAATGGGTCAAGTCAATCACATCATTCTCTAATGATGTGCCCCCGTTTAATCAAATGACAACTCATGTCTATGGCTAGGAAACTTAACCATCTTTGATTCAACGAGCTAGTCAAGTAGAGGCATAGTAGTGACACTTTGTTTGTCTATGTATTCACACATGTATTATGTTTCCAGTTAATACAATTCTAGCATGAATAATAAACATTTATTATGATATAAGGAAATAAATAATAACTTTATTATTGCCTCTTGGGCATATTTCCTTCAGTCTCCCACTTGCACTAGAGTCAATAATCTAGATCACATCTCCATGTGATTTAACATCAATAGTTCACATCACCATGTGATTATCACCCATAGTTCACATCGTCATGTGACCAGCACCAAAAGGGTTTATTAGAGTCAATAATCTAGTTCACATCGCTATGTGATTAACACCTAAAGAGTACTAAGGTGTGATCATGTTTTGCTTGTGAGAGAAGTTTAGTCAACGGGTCTGCCATATTCAGATCCGTATGTATTTTGCAAATTTCTATGTCAACAATGCTCTGCACGGAGCTACTTTAGCTAATTGCTCCCACTTTCAATATGTATCCAGATTGAGACTTGGAGTCATCTGGATCACTGTCAAAACTTGCATCGACGTAACCCTTTACGACGAACCTTTTTTTACGTCCATAATCGAGAAACATATCCTTATTCCACTAAGGATAATTTTGACCGATGTCCAGTGATCTACTCCTAGATCACTATTGTACTCCCTTGTCAAAATTAGTGTAGGGTATACAATAGATCTGGTACACGACATGGCATACTTTCTAGAACCTATGGCTGAGGCATAGGGAATGACTTTCATTCGCTTCCTATCTTCTGCCGTGGTCGGGCTTTGAGTCTTACTCAATTTCACACCTTGTAACACAGGCAAGAACTCTTTCTTTGACTGTTCCATTTTGAACTATTTCAAAATCTTGTCAAGGTATGTACTCATTGAAAAAACTTATCAAGCATCTTAATCTATCTCTATAAATCTTGATGCTCAATATGTAAGCAGCTTCATCGAGGTCTTTCTTTGAAAAACTCCTTTCAAACACTCCTTTATGCTTTGCAGAATAATTCTACATTATTTCCGATCAACAATATGTCATTCACATATACTTATCAGAAATGTTGTAGTGCTCCCACTCACTTTCTTGTAAATACAGGCTTCACCGCAAGTCTATATAAAACTATATGCTTTGATCAACTTATCAAAGCGTATATTCCAACTCCGAGATGCTTGCACCAGTCCATAGATGGATCGCTGGAGCTTGCATATTTTGTTAGCACCTTTAGGATTGACAAAACCTTCTGGTTGCATCATATACAACTCTTCTTTAATAAATCCATTAAGGAATGCAGTTTTGTTCATCCATTTGCCAGATTTCATAAAATGCGGCAATTGCTAACATGATTCGGACAGACTTAAGCATAGATACGAGTGAGAAAATCTCATCATAGTCAACACCTTGAACTTTGTCAAAAAAAACCTTTTCCGACAAGTCTAGCTTTGTAGATAGTAACAGTACTATCAGCATCCGTCTTCCTCTTGAAGATCCATTTAATCTTAATGTCTCGCCGATCATTGGGCAAGTCAATCAAAGTCCATACTTTGTTCTCATACATGGATCCCATCTCAGATTTCATGGCCTCAAGCCATTTTGCGGAATCTGGGCTCATCATCGCTTCCTCATAGTTCGTAGGTTCGTCATGGTCAATTAACATGACCTTCAGAATAGGATTACCGTACCACTCTGGTGCAGATCTCACTCTGGTTTACCTACGAGGTTTGGTAGTAACTTGATCCGAAGTTACATGATCATCATCATTAGCTTCCTCACTAATTGGTGTAGTAGTCACAGGAACAGATTTCTGCGATGAACTACTTTCCAATAAGGGAGCAGGTACAGTTACCTCATCAAGTTCTACTTTCCTCCCACTCACTTCTTTGGAGAGAAACTCCTTCTCTAGAAAGGATCCATTCTTAGCAACGAATGTCTTGCCTTCGGATATGTGATAGAAGGTGTACCCAATTTTCTCCTTTGGGTATCCTATGAAGACGCACTTCTCCGACTTGGGTTTGAGCTTATCAAGATGAAACGTTTTCACATAAGCATTGCAACTCCAAACTTTAAGAAACGACAGCTTAGGTTTCTTGCTAAACCACAGTTCATACGATGTCATCTCAACGGATTTAGATGGTGCCTTCTTTAATGTGAATGCAGTTGTCTCTAATGCATAACCCCAAAACGATAGTGGTAAATCGGTAAGAGACATCATAGATTGCACTATATCCAATAAAGTACGGTTATGACATTCGGACACACCATTACGATGTGGTGTTCCAGGTGGCATGAGTTTGTGAAACTATTCCACACTGTTTTAGTTGAAGACCAAGCTCATAACTCAAATATTCTCCTCCATGATCAGATCGTAGAAACTTTATTTTCTTGTTACGATGATTTTCCACTTCACTCTGAAATTCTTTGAACTTTTCAAATGTTTCAGACTTATGTTTCATCAAGTAGATATACCCATATCTGCTAAAATCATCTTGTGAAGGTCAGAAAATAACGATACCCGCCGCGAGCTTCAACACTCATTGGACCGTATACATCAGTATGTATTATTTCCAGTAAGTTTGTTGCTTGCTCCATTGTTCCGGAGAACGGAGTTTTAGTCATCTTGCCCATGAGGCATGGTTCACAAGCATCAAGTGATTCATAATCAAGTGATTCCAAAAGCCCATCAGCATGGAGTTTCTTCATGCGCTTTACACTAATATGACCTAAACAACAGTGCCACAAATAAGGTGCACTATCATTATTAACTTTGCATCTTTTGGCTTCAATATTATGAATATGTGTATCACTACGATCGAGATCCAATGAACCATTTTCATTGACTATGAAGGCCAAGTTGGGAATGGAGTTTGCTTAGCCCATTGGGCGGATATCCAGAGTGGATTCAGATGCTGATGGTCGTTTTTTCGGGGGGGGGGGGTTCATGAGGGTGTGGGCTAAGATAGCAGTGCAGGAGCCTATCGTCCGCTATGTCACAGTGACTTCCCTTAAGTTGAAAAGGACCAAGACCTTCTCTGTTATGTATGAAAGAGTGTCGTTCTACTGCTTTTCTTGTGGCCTTGTTGGTCATTCTTTAGTCATGTGTCCTAGTCCTGGGGCCAGAGAAGAGAATGGTGATCTGCCATATGCTGCAAAAAGTTGTGTGTCAATGATGATCACTCGAAGAGATCAGGGGGCTCAAGGTCCAGCACATCCTTGTCTTCAGCTGCTGGTTCTTTTGATGAGGCTCGGAATGCTGAGCCGACCAGGAACAATTATGGTGGTCAGGTACGGGCGGATGCTGTCGACAGTGAGGTCTCATCTCCCATCAAACGGGGGGGACCGACCCGGGGCCATGGGAGGTCTTCCCGTGGGCGTGAACATGGTTGCTCCGGCGACCCGGGACACGAGTTGTTTCCTGCTATACAAAAGAGGAGGACCGGGACAGCCGGCCAAAAGAGGAAATCTGTCAAGGCTCTGGCTTCGTCGTCCACTCAAGGGCATACTTATGACAATGAGTTGGCTTTAGTTCTTGTGCCTGGAGGACCTGCGGCTGCGGTTGCTAAAATGCAGAACACTGATGATGAGTCCAACAAGAAGCTACGTCTCTCAACTACTCGATCGGCAGATCAGGCAGAGGCTGCATGCCAGCCCCACCAGACGCAATGAGTCTTCTATGCTGGAATTGTTGAGGCTTGGGGTCGGACTCGATAGTTGGCGAGCTTCGCTGGTTAGTGAAGCTCTACCGACCCTCCCTCCTCTTTCTGTCTGAAATGAAGATGAGGGATAATCTTGTCAGGAACTTTATGTGGTCGCTGGGCTTCTCTGGTTGTTTTGTTGTTAGCAGTGAGGGCCTCAATGGGGGCTTTGCTTTGCTTTGTTTTGGACAGATTCGGCAGAGGTTTCTATGAAGGCTGCTAATAAGCGTTGTATAGACACCCAGTTCAAGATCAACGGTGGGGCGGTCTGGCATGCCTCCTTTGTATATGGGGAGCCAAGAAGGGAGAACATACCTCAATTGGGAGCTGCTTCGGTGTCTCTAGCCGATGTGGGATGGTTTGTGGCTGTGTTGTGGGGATTTCAATGAGGTTTTAGCTCAAGATGAACATTGTGGCCCTCGAGACCACTCCGACTCCCAAATTTCTTCCTTCAGACAAGGCTTAATGGACGATGGCTGACTGACTTGGGATACTCGGGACCAAGGTTTACATGGTGCAACAAACAAGACACGGACTGTCAGGTCAAGTGCCGCCTAGATCGGGCCATGGCAAATGGTGCCTTCACTAGCTTATTCCAAGAGTGTGGGTTGAGAACCTCATCGCCACCTCTTATGACCACTATCATGTGCTTGTTTGGCTAGACTATAGGACTGCACATGATTGACGTCCACCAGTTCAGCAGGGTTTTCGGTTTGAAGCAATGTGGCTGCGTGCCGAGGACTATAAAGAAACCATAGAGCGTGCATGCTCTGACGGGCGGGACGATAGCCCCTCTCGGCAATCAACATGGTCAAACCTGAAGCACGTCGTGGGTTCTTTGCGAGTTTGGAGTAAGGAGGATTTTGGCAATATTCGGAAGAGGATTGGGAAGACGGAGCGCCATTTGGCCACCATCGGGGTCTTGCCTCCTACTGTTGCGTCACCGGGGAAGGAGCGGACGGTCGAGGGGCGGCTCTGTGAGCTATTTGAACGTGATGAAGTTATGGAACTCCATCGTTCCCCTGTCGATTGGCTAAGGCTGGCGACCGCAACACGGAATTCTTCCACGCCAGGGCGACGGCTCGTCGGCGGACTAATAGGATTCATTCTCTGGTTCAGGAGGACGGCTCCTGCTGCAATGCCCAAGGTGAAATCAAAGGTATGGTTCAAAGTTTCTACGAGAAATTATTTTCCTCGGAACCATGTCAGGTTGCGGATTGTGTTACGGACGCTATCCCTCACAAAGTCATGGCTGAGATGAATGATGATCTATGCAAGCCATACAGTAATGAGGAAATCAGATCTGCTTTGTTCCAGATGGGCCCAACGAAAGCTCCGGGACCGGACGGGTTTCTGACTCTCTTCTACTAGACTCATTGGAGTTTCCTTGAGGAGGACATCTATCATGTTGTTCGGGGATTCCTTGAAGGAAGGCCAATTCCTGAAGGTTTTTGTGATTCTGTGATTGTCCTAATTCCCAAGACTACAAGGCCAAAGCACCTATAGAATTTTAGGCCGATCAGTCTTTGTAATGTTCTTTACAAAATTGCTTCAAAGGTCCTGGCCAATCGTCTAAAAGTGTTGCTGCCCGTTGTGGTTTCTGAATGTCAAAGCGCATTTGTTCCTGGTAGATTGATCACCGACAACACGCTCATTGCCTATGAATGCCTGCACACCATTCGAAAGCAGCGTGTGAAGCAACCTTTCTTTGTGCTCAAGATTGATATGATGAAAGCATATGATCGTGTTGAATGGAGCTACCTGCATGCTTGCTTGTGTAAACTGGGTTTCGCCAATGCTTGGATAGATTCTGGGATGAGATGTGTCACCAATGTTCGTTATGCTGTCAGAGTCAATGGTGAGCTTACAGATCCGGTGGTTCCTTCCCGGGGAATCCGTCAAGGGGACCCAATCAGCCCCTACCTGTTTCTTTTGTGCACTGAAGGTTTTTCTAGTCTGCTCTTCCAGAAGGAAGTTTGTGGTGAGCTACATGGGATCAAAAATGGCCGACAAGGCCCTCCTATCTCACACCTCCTATTTGCGGATGATAGCATCTTCTTTGCTAAGAGTGACCAGCATAGTGTGGACTCATTGGATTCTGTGTTACAGATTTATTGTGATGGATCTGGTCAGGCTATCAATAAGGAGAAATCCTCTATCTTTTTTGGTCGGAATTGTCCGGACAGCATTAAGAACAGGGTGAAGAGCCGGTTGGGTATTCATAATGAGGCCTTTCATGACTTCTATCTTGGCATGCCCACTGAGGTTGGCAACTCTCCCACCAGTACATTCAAATTTCTGACTGACAAAGCTTGGCAAAACATCCATGGGTGGAGTGACCGACCCTTGTCCAGGGCCGGGAATGAAACTTTACTGAAGTTTATCACTCAGGCCATTCCAACCTTTGTCTCGAGCTGTTCCCGTCTCCCGGTTGCCACTTGTGAAAAGTTTAGACAGATCGTGGTCAATTAGTGGTGGGGAACGGAGGATAGGAATAAGAAACTTCACTAGAGATCGTGGGCTTGGCTGTCGACCCCTAAGTGTCTTGGAGGCATGGGTTTCTAAGACATGGCACTGTTCAATCAAGCGATGTTGGGTAAGCAAGGGTGGAGACTCCTAACTGAGCCTGGTTCCTTGTGCGCTCAAGTTTTGAGGGGTAGATACTATCCCAATGGCAGTTTCTGGAATGCCTCGGTGCCACGAACAGCTTTGACCACTTGGCGCGGTATTATTCATGGCCAGGATCTTCTCAAGAGAGGCGTGCAGTGGGGAATTGGGGACGGGTGATACGTCCATTTTGCATCATGCTTTTATATCGATATTTATTGCATTATGGGTTGTTACTACACATTATGTCACAATACTTATGCCTTTTCTCTCTTATTTTACAAGGTTTACATGAAAGAGGGAGAATGTCGACAGCTCGAATTCTGGGCTGGAAAAGGAGCAAATATTAGAGACCTATTCTACACAACTCCAAAAATCATGAAACTTCACGGAGGCACTTTTTGGAATTAATAAAAATACTGGCAAAAGAATCAACCGAAGGGGGCCCACACCCTAGCCACAAGGGTGGGGGCGCGCCCTACCCCCTTGGGCGCGCCCCCTGCCTCGTGGGCCACCTGGAAGCCCCCCGATGCCCATCTTCTGGTATAAGGTGTCCTTTTGCCCTGGAAAAAAATCATAAGGAAGCTTTCGGGATGAAGCGCCGCCGTCTCGAGGCGGAACCTTGGCGGAACCAATCTAGGGCTCCGGCGGAGCTGTTCTGCAGGGGAAACATCCCTCCGGGAGGGGGAAATCGTCACCATCGTCATCACAATTGATCCTCTCATCGGGAGGGGGTCAATCTCCATCAACATCTTCATCAGCACCATCTCCTCTCAAACCCTAGTTCATCTCTTGTATCCGATCTTTGTCTCAAAACCTCAGATTGGTACCTGTGGGTTGCTAGTAGTGTTGATTATTCCTTGTAGTAGATGCTAGTTGGTTTATTTGGTGGAAGATCATATGTTCAGATCCTTTATGCATATTAATACCCCTCTAATTATGAACATGAATATGATTTGTGAGTAGTTACGTTTGTTCCTGGGGACATGGGAGAAGTCTTGTTATAAGTAGTCATGTGAATTTGGTATTCATTTGATATTTTGATGAGATGTATGTTGTCTTTCCTCTACTGGTGTTATGTGAACGTCGACTACATGACACTTCACCATTGTTTGGGCCTAGGGGAAGGCATTTGGAATTAATAAGTAGATGATGGGTTGCTAGAGTGAGAGAAGATTAAACCCTAGTTTATGCGTTGCTTCGTAAGGGGCTGATTTGGATCCATATGTTTCATGCTATGGTTAGGTTTACCTTAATTCTTCTTTCGTAGTTGCGGATGCTTGCGAGAGGGGTTAATCATAAGTGGGATGCTTGTCCAAGGAAGGGCAGCACCCAAGCACTGGTCCACCCACATATCAAATTATCAAAGTAACGAACCCGAATCATAAGAGCATGATGAAAACTAGCTTGACGATAATTCCCATGTGTCCTCGGGAGCGCTTTCCTTTATATAAGAGTTAGTCCAGGCTTCTCCTTTGCTACAAAAAGGATTGGGCCACCTTGCTGCACCTTGTTTACTTTTGTTACTTGTTACCCGTTACGAATTATCTCATCACAAAACTATATGTTACCGATAATTTCAGTGCTTGCAGAGAATACCTTACTGAAAATTGCTTGCCATTTCCTTCTGCTCCTCGTTGGGTTTGACACTCTTACTTACCGAAAGGACTATGATAGATCCCCTATACTTGTGGGTCATCAAGACTCTTTTCTGGCGCCGTTGCCCGGGAGTGAAGTGCCTTTGGTAAGTGGAATTTCATAAGGAAAAATTTATATAGTGTGCTAAAATTTATTGTCACTTGTTACTATGGAAAATAATACTTTGATGGGCTTGTTCGGGGTATATTCACCCCGACCAGTAGATCAAAGAGTTGCTCCTCAACCTACTGAAAATGTTTACTTTGAAATTCCTTCGGGTATGATAGAGAAACTGCTAGCTAATCCTTTTACAGGAGATGGAACATTACATCCCGATATGCACCTAATCTATGTGGATGAAGTTTGTGGATTATTTAAGCTTGCAGGTATGCCCGAGGATGTTATCAAGAAGAAGGTCTTCCCTTTATCTTTGAAGGGAAAGGCATTGACATGGTTTAGGCTATGTGATGATATTGGATCATGGAACTACAATCGACTGAAATTGGAATTTCATCAGAAGTTTTATCCTACGCATCTGGTTCATCATGATCGTAATTATATATATAATTTTTGGCCTCGCGAAGGAGAAAGTATCGCTCAAGCTTGGGGGAGGCTTAAGTCAATGTTATATTCATGCCCCAATCATGTGCTCTCAAGAGAAATGATTATTCAAAAAATTTATGCTCGGCTTTCTGACAACAATCGCTCCATGCTCGATACTTCTTGTACTAGTTCTTTTATGATGAAGACTATTGAATTCAAATGGCATTTATTGGAAAGAATTAAACGCAACTCTGAAGATTGGGATCTCGACGAAGGTAAGGAGTCAGGTATAACACCTAAGTTTGATTGTGTTAAATCTTTTATGGATACTGATACTTTTCGTGAATTTAGCACTGAATATGGAGTTGACTCTGGGATAGTAGCTTATTTCTGTGAATCATTCGCTACTCATGTTGATCTCCCTAAGGAGAAGTGGTTTAAATATCATCCTCCCATTGAAGTAAAAGTAGCTGAACCTAATAAAGTTGAAGAAAAGACTATCACTTATAATGTTGATCCTATTGTTCCTACCGCTTATATTGAGAAACCACCTTACCCTGTTAGAATAAAGGATCATGCTAAAGCTTCAACTGTGGTTCGTAAGAGTAAGGCTAGAACACCTAAACCCCCTGAGCAAATTAAAGTTGAACCTAGTATTGCTATGGTTAAGGATCTCTTGGTCGATAATATTGATGGGCGTGCTATTTACTTCTGTGATGAAGCTGCTAGAATTGCTAAACCCGATACTAAAGGTAAACATCTGTTGTTGGCATGCCTGTTGTTTCTGTTAAAATAGGAGATCATTATTATCATGGCTTATGTGATATGGGTGCTAGTGCGAGTGCAATACCTCATTCCTTATACAAAGAAATTATGCATGATAGTGCACCTGCTGAAATATAAGGTATTGATGTTACTATTAAACTTGCAAATAGAGATACTATTTCACCAATTGGGATTGTTAGATATGTTGAAGTCTTGTGTGGGAAAGTTAAATATCCTACTAATTTTCTTGTTCTTGGTTCCCCACAAGATGACATTTGTCCCATTATATTTGGTAGACCCTTCTTGAATATTGTTAATGCTAGGATAGATTGCGAAAATGATATTGTTACTGTTGGTTTAGGGGATATGTCTCGTGATTTTAATTTCGCTAAATTCCATAGACAACCCCATGATATAGAATTTCCTAGTAAGATGAAATTATTGGTCTTGCTTCTATTGCCGTGCCTCCTAATGATCCTTTAGAACAATATTTTCTTGACCATGAAAATGATATGTTCATCAATGAAAGAAGGGAAATAGTGAAGGAAATATGCCCTAGAGGCAATAATAAAGTTATTATTTATTTCTTTATATCATGATAAATGTTTATTATTCATGCTAGAATTGTATTAACTGGAAACATAATACTTGTGTGAATACATAGACAAACAGAGTGTCACTAGTATGCCTCTACTTGACTAGCTCATTGATCTAAGATGGTTATGTTTCCTAGGCATTGACATGAGTTGTCATTTGATTAACGGGATCACATCATTAGGAGAATGATGTGATTGACTTGACCCATTCCGTTAGCCTAGCACTCGATTATTTAGTATGTTGTTATTGCTTTCTTCATGACTTATACATGTTCCTATGACTATGAGATTATGCAACTCCCGTTTATCGGAGGAACACTTTGTGTGCTACCAAACGTCACAACGTAATTGGGTGATTATAAAGGTGCTCTACAGGTGTCTCCGAAGGTACTTGTTGGGTTGGCGTATTTCGAGATTAGGATTTGTCACTTCGATCGTCGGAGAGGTATCTCTGGGCCCACTCGGTAATGCACATCACTTAAGCCTTGCAAGCATTGCAACTAATGAGTTAGTTGAGGGATGATGTATTACGGAACGAGTAAAGAGACTTGCCGGTAACGAGATTGAACTAGGTATTGAGATACCGACAATCGAATCTCGGGCAAGTAACATACCGATGACAAAGGGAACAACGTATGTTGTTATGCGGTCCGACCGATAAAGATCTTCATAGAATATGTGGGAGCCAATATGAGCATCCAGGTTCCGCTATTGGTTATTGACCGGAGATGTGTCTCGGCCATGTCTACATAGTTCTCGAACCCGTAGGGTCCGCATGCTTAAAGTTTCGATGACGGTTATATTATGAGTTTATGAGTTTTGATGTACCGAAGGTTGTTTGGAGTCCCGGATGTGATCACGGACATGACGAGGAGTCTCGAAATGGCCGAGACATGAAGATTGATATATTGGAAGCCTATATTTGGATATCAGAAGTGTTCCGGGTGAAATTAGGATTTTACCGGAGTACCGAGGGGTTACCGGAACCCCCCGGGGGCTTAATGGGCCATAGTGGGCCTTAGTGGAGAAGAGGAAAGGCGGCTAGGGCAGGGCCACGCACCCCTCCCCCTCTAGTCCGAATAGGACAAGGAGAGGGGGGCGGTGCCCCCCCTTTCCT
This sequence comes from Triticum urartu, assembly GCF_003073215.2. NCBI lineage: Eukaryota > Viridiplantae > Streptophyta > Magnoliopsida > Poales > Poaceae > Triticum > Triticum urartu. The sequence continues at coordinate 377,523,043 of NC_053026.1, read as the reverse complement.
TCCTCTCTCCCTCCTCTTTCCCCCCTTCTCCTAATCCAACAAGGAAGGGAGGGAGTCCTACTCCCGGTGGGAGTAGGACTCCTCCTGGCGCGCCTCCTCTTGACCGGCCGCACCTCCCCCCTTGCTCCTTTATATACGGGGGCAAGGGGGCACCCTAGAGACACACCAATTGATCAGTTGATCTTTTAGCCGTGTGCGGTGCCCCCCTCCACCATAGTCCACCTTGATAATACTGTAGCAGCGCTTAGGCGAAGCCCTGCGTCGGTAGAACATCATCATCGTCACCACGCCATCGTGTTGACGAAACTCTCCCTTAACACTCGGCTGGATCGGAGTTCGAGGGACGTCATCGGGCTGAACGTGTGCTGAACTCAGAGGTGCCGTGCGTTTGGTACTTGATCGGTCGGATCGTGAAGATGTACGACTACATCAACCGCGTTGTGCTAACGCTTCCGCTTTCGGTCTACGAGGGTACATGGACAACACTCTCCCCTCTTGTTGCTATGCATCACCATGATCTTGCGTGTGCGTAGGAATTTTTTTGAAATTACTACGTTCCCCAACAGTGGTATCAGAGCCAGGTTTTATGCGTAGATGTTATATGCATGAGTAGAACACAAGTGAATTGTGGGTGATGTAAGTCATACTGCTTACCAGCATGTCATACTTTGGTTCGGCGGTATTGTTGGATGAAGCGGCCCGGACCGACATTACGCGTACACTTACGCGAGACTGGTTCTACCGACGTGCTTTGCACACAGGTGGCTGGCGGGTGTCAGTTTCTCCAACTTTAGTTGAACCGAGTGTGGCTACGCCCGGTCCTTGCGAAGGTTAAAATAGCACCAACTTGACAAACTATCGTTGTGGTTTTGGTGCGTAGGTAAGAACGGTTCTTGCTCAGCCCGTAGCAGCCACATAAAACTTGCAACAACAAAGTAGAGGACGTCTAACTTATTTTTGCAGGGCATGTTGTGATGTGATATGGTGAAAGCGTGATGCTAAATTTTATTGTATGAGATGATCATGTTTTGTAACCGAGTTATCGGCAACTAGCAGGAGCCATATGGTTGTCGCTTTATTGTATGCAGTGCAATCGCCCTGTAATGCTTTACTTTATCACTAAGCGATAGCGATAGTCGTAGAAGCATAAGATTGGCGAGATGACAACGATGCTACAATGGAGATCAAGGTGTCACGCCGGTGACGATGGTGATCATAACGGTGCTTCGGAGATGGAGGTCACAAGCACAAGATGATGATGGCCATATCATATCACTTATATTGATTGCATGTGATGTTTATCTTTTATGCATCTTATCTTGCTTTGATTGATGGTAGCATTATAAGATGATCTCTCACTAAATTTCAAGATAAAAGTGTTCTCCCTGAGTATGCACCATTGCCAAAGTTCGTCGTGCCCAGACACCACATGATGATCGGGTGTGATAAGCTCTACGTCCATCTACAACGGGTGCAAGCCAGTTTTGCACACGCAGAATACTCAGGTTAAACTTGACGAGCCTAGCATATGCAGATATGGCCTCGGAACACTAAGACCGAAAGGTCGAGCATGAATCATATAGTAGATATGATCAACATAATGATGTTCACCATTGAAAGGTACTCCATTTCACGTGATGATCGGTTATGGTTTAGTTGATATGGATCACGTTATCACTTAGAGGATTAGAGGGATGTCTATCTAAGTGGGAGTTCTTAAGTAATATGATTAATTGAACTTAAATTTATCATGAACTTAGTACCTGATAGTAGCTTGCTTGTCTATGTTGATTGTAGATAGATGGCCCGTGCTGTTGTTCCGTTGAATTTTAATGCGTTCCTTGAGAAAGCAAAGTTGAAAGATGATGGTAGCAATTACACGGACTAGGTCTGTAACTTGAGGATTATCCTCATTGCTGCACAGAAGAATTATGTCCTGGAAGCACCGCTAGGTGCCAAACCTGCTGCAGGAGCAACACCAGATGTTATGAACGTCTGGCAGAGCAAAGCTGATGACTACTCGATAGTTCAGTGTGCCATGCTTTACGACTTAGAACCAGGACTTCAATGACATTTTGAACGTCATGGAGCATATGAGATGTTCTAGGAGTTGAAGTTAATATTTCAAGCAAATGCCCGGATTGAGAGATATGAAGTCTCCAATAAGTTCTACAGCTGCAAGATGGAGGAGAATAGTTCTGTCAGTGAGCATATACTCAAAATGTCTGGGTATAACAATCACTTGATTTAACTGGGAGTTAATCTTCCGGATGATAGCGTCATTGACAGAATTCTTCAATCACTGCCACCAAGCTACAAGAGCTTCGTGATGAACTATAACATGCAAGGGATGGATAAGACGATTCCCGAGCTCTTCGCAATGCTAAAAGCTGCGGAGGTAGAAATCAAGAAGGAGCATCAAGTGTTGATGGTTAATAAGACCACCAGTTTCAAGAAAAAGGGCAAAGGGAAGAAAAAGGGGAACTTCAAGAAGAATAGCAAGCAAGTTGCTGCTCAAGAGAAGAAACCCAAGTCTGGACCTAAGCCTGAGACTGAGTGTTTCTACTGCAAGCAGACTGGTCACTGGAAGCGGAACTGCCCCAAGTATTTGGCGGATAAGAAGGATGGCAAGGTGAACAAAGGTATATGTGATATACATGTTATTGATGTGTACCTTACCAGAGCTCGCAGTAGCACCTAGGTATTTGATACTGGTTCTGTTGCTAATATTTGCAACTCAAAACAGGGACTACGGATTAAGCGAACACTAGCCAAGGACGAGGTGATGATGCGCGTGGGAAACGGTTCCAAAGTCGATGTAATCGCCGTCGGCACGCTACCTCTACATCTACCTACGGGATTAGTATTAGACCTAAATAATTGTTATTTGGTGCCAGCATTGAGCATGAACATTATATCTGGATCTTGTTTGATGCGAGACGGTTATTCATTTAAATCAGAGAATAATGGCTGTTCTATTTATATGAGTAATATCTTTTATGGTCATGCACCCTTAAAGAGTGGTCTATTTTTGATGAATCTCGATAGTAGTGATACACATATTCATAATGTTGAAAACAAAATATACAGGGTTGATAATGATAGTGCAACTTATTTGTGGCACTGCCGTCTGGGTCATATTGGTGTAAAGCGCATGAAGAAACTCCATACTGATGGACTTTTGGAATCACTTGATTATGAATCACTTGGTACTTGTGAACCATGCCTCATGGGCAAGATGACTAAAACACCGTTCTCCGGTACTATGGAGCGAGCAACAGATTTGTTGGAAATCATACATATAGATGTATGTGGTCCGATGAATGTTGAGGCTCGCGGCGCATATCATTAGTTTCTCACCTTCACAGATGATTTAAGCAGATATGGGTATATCTACTTAATGAAACATAAGTCTGAAACATTTGAAAAGTTCAAAGAATTTCATAGTGAAGTTGAAATCATCGTAACAAGAAAATAAAGTTTCTACGATCAGATCGTGGAGGAGAATATTTGAGTTACGAGTTTGGTCTACATTTGAAACAATGCGGAATAGTTTCGCAACTCACGCCACCCAGAACACCACAGCGTAATGGTGTGTTCGAACGTCGTAACCGTACTTTACTAGATATGGTGCGATCTATGATGTCTCTTACTGATTTACCGCTATCATTTTGGGGTTATGCTTTAGAGACAGCTGCATTCACGTTAAATAGGGCACCATCGAAATCCGTTGAGACGACGCCTTATGAACTGTGGTTTGGCAAGAAACCAAAGTTGTCGTTTCTTAAAGTTTGGGGCTGCGACGCTTATGTGAAAAAGCTTCAACCTGATAAGCTCGAACCCAAATCGGAGAAATGTGTCTTCATAGGATACCCAAAGGAGACTGTTGGGTACACCTTCTATCACAGATCCGAAGGCAAGACATTCGTTGCTAAGAATGGATCCTTTCTAGAGAAGGAGTTTCCCTCGAAAGAAGTGAATGGGAGGAAAGTAGAACTTGATGAGGTAACCGTACCTACTCCCTTATTGGAAAGTAGTTCATCACAGAAACCGGTTCCTGTGACGTCTATACCAATTAGTGAGGAAGTTAATGATGATGATCATGAAACTTTAGATCAAGTTGTTACTGAACCTCGTAGGTCAACCAGAGTAAGATCCGCACCAGAGTGGTACGGTAATCCTGTTCCGGAGGTTATGTTACTAGACCATGACGAACCTACGAACTATGAAGAAGCGATGGTGAGCCCAGATTCCGCAAAATGGCTTGAGGCCATGAAATCTGAGATGGGATCCATGTATGAGAACAAAGTATGGACTTTGGTTGACTTGCCCGATGATCGGCAAGCCATTAAGAATAAATGGGTCTTCAAGAAGAAGACTGACGCTGACGGTAATGTTACTGTCTATAAAGCTCGACTTGTTGCGAAAGGTTTTCGACAAGTTCAAGGGATTGACTACGATGAGACTTTCTCACCCGTAGCGATGCTTAAGTATGTCCGAATCATGTTAGCAATTGCCGCATTTTATGATTATGAAATTTGGCAAATGGATGTCAAGACTGCATTCCTGAATGGATTTCTGGAAGAAGAGCTGTATATGATGCAACCGGAAGGTTTTATCGATCCAAAAGGAGCTAACAAAGTGTGCAAACTCCAACGATCCATTTATGGACTGGTGCAAGCCTCTCGGAGTTGGAATAAACGCTTTGATAGTGTGATCAAAGAATTTGGTTTTATACAGACTTTTGGAGAAGCCTGTATTTACAAGAAAGTGAGTGGGAGCTCTGTAGCATTTCTGATATTATATGTGGATGACATATTGTTGATTGGAAATGATATAGAATTTCTGGATAACATAAAGGGATACTTGAATAAGAGTTTTTCAATGAAAGACCTCGGTGAAGCTGCTTATATATTGGGCATCAAGATCTATAGAGATAGATCAAGACGCTTAATTGGACTTCCACAAAGCGCATACCTTGACAAAGTTTTGAAGAAGTTCAAAATGGATCAAGCAAAGAAAGGGTTCTTGCCTGTGTTACAAGGTGTGAAGTTGAGTAAGACTCAATGCCCGACCACTGCAGAAGATAGAGAGAAGATGAAAGATGTTCCCTATGCTTCAGCCATAGGCTCTATCATGTATGCAATGCTGTGTACCAGACCTAATGTGTGCCTTGCTATAAGTCTAGCAGGGAGGTACCAAAGTAATCCAGGAGTGGATCACTAGACAGCTATCAAGAACATCCTGAAATACCTGAAAAGGACTAAGGATATGTTTCTTGTTTATGGAGGTGACAAAGAGCTCATTGTAAATGGTTAAGTTGATGCAAGCTTTGACACTGATCCGGACGATTCTAAATCGCAAACCGGATACGTGTTTACATTGAACGGTGGAGCTGTCAGTTGGTGCAATTCTAAACAAAGCGTTGTGGCGGGATCTACGTGTGAAGCGGAGTACATAGCTACTTCGGAAGCAGCAAATGGAGGAGTCTGGATGAAGGAGTTCATATCCGATCTAGGTGTCATACCTAGTGCATCGGGTCCAATGAAAATCTTTTGTGACAATACTAGTGCAATTGCCTTGGCGAAGGAATCCAGATTTCACAAGAGAACCAAGCACATCAAGAGACACTTCAATTCCATCCGAGATCTAGTCCAGGTGGGAGACATGGAAATTTGCAAGATACATATGGATCTGAATGTTGCAGACCCGTTGACTAAGCCTCTTCCACGAGCAAAACATGATCAGCACCAAGACTCCATGGGTGTTAGAATCATTACTGTGTAATCTAGATTATTGACTCTAGTGCAAGTGGGAGACTGAAGGAAATATGCCCTAGAGGCAATAATAAAGTTATTATTTATTTCCTTATATCATGATAAATGTTTATTATTCATGGTAGAATTGTATTAACCGGAAACATAACACTTGTGTGAATACATAGACAAACAGAGTGTCACTAGTATGCCTCTACTTGACTAGCTCGTTGATCGAAGATGGTTATGTTTCCTAGCCATTGACATGAGTTGTCATTTTATTAATGGGATCACATCATTAGGAGAATGATGTGATTGACTTGACCCATTACGTTAGCCTAGCACTCGATCGTTTAGTATGTTGCTATTGCTTTCTTCATGACTTATACATGTTACTATGACTATGAGATTATGAAACTCCCGTTTATCGGAGGAACACTTTGTGTGCTACCAAACGTCACAACGTAACTGGGTGATTATAAAGGTGCTCTACAGGTGTCTCCGAAGGTACTTGTTGGGTTGGCGTATTTCGAGATTAGGATTTGTCACTCCGATCGTCGGAGAGGTATCTCTGGGCCCACTCGGTAATGCACATCACTTAAGCCTTGCAAGCATTGCAACTAATGAGTTAGTTGCGGGATGATGTATTACGGAACGAGTAAAGAGACTTGCCGGTAATGAGATTGAACTAGGTATTGAGATACCGACGATCGAATCTCGGGCAAGTAACATACCGATGACAAAGGGAACAATGTATGTTGTTATGCGGTCTGACCGATAAAGATCTTCGTAGAATATGTGGGAGCCAATATGAGCATCCAGGTTCTGCTATTGGTTATTGACCGGAGACGTGTCTCGGCCATGTCTACATAGTTCTCGAACCCGTAGGGTCCGGACGCTTAAAGTTTTGATGACAGTTATATTATGAGTTTATGAGTTTTGATGTACCGAAGGTTGTTCGGAGTCCCGATGTGATCACGGACATGACGAGGAGTCTCGAAATGGCCGAGACATGAAGATTGATATATTGGAAGCCTATATTTGGATATCAGAAGTGTTCCGGGTGAAATTAGGATTTTACCGGAGTACCGAGGGGTTACAGGAACCCCCCGGGGGCTTAATGGGCCATAGTGGGCCTTAGTGGAGAAGAGGAAAGGCGGCTAGGGCAGGGCCACGCACCCCTCCCCCTCTAGTCCGAATAGGACAAGGAGAGGGGGGCGGTGCCCCCCCTTTCCTTCCTCTCTCCCTCCTCTTTCCCCCCTTCTCCTAATCCAACAAGGAAGGGAGGGAGTCCTACTCCCGGTGGGAGTAGGACTCCTCCTGGCACGCCTCCTCCTGGCCGGCCGCACCTCCCCCTTGCTCCTTTATATAGGGGGGCAGGGGGCACCCTAGAGACACAACAATTGATCAGTTGATCTTTTAGCCGTGTGCGGTGCCCCCCTCCACCATAGTCCACCTCGATAATACTGTAGCGGTGCTTAGGCGAAGCCTTGCGTCGGTAGAACATCATCATTGTCACCACGCCGTCGTGCTGACGAAACTCTCCCTCAACACTCGGCTGGATTGGAGTTCGAGGGACGTCATCAGGCTGAACGTGTGCTGAACTCGGAGGTGCCGTGTGTTCGGTACTTGATCGGTCGGATCATGAAGACGTACGACTACATCAACCGCGTTGTGCTAACACTTCCGCTTTTGGTCTACGAGGGTACGTGGACAACACTCTCCCCTCTCGTTGCTATGCATCACCATGATCTTGCGTGTGCGTAGGATTTTTTTTGAAATTAATACGTTCCCCAACAAATAGATGAAGTATTCTTTAAACAGGGACCCCTACTGAAACACAACTTGCCTGTTGAAATCCTAGGAGATCCTCCTCCACCCAAGGGTGATCCCGTGTTTGAGCTTAAACCATTACCTGATACTCTTAAATATGCTTATTTTTATGAAAAGAAGATATATCCTGTTATTATTAGTGCTAACCTTTCAGAGCAGGAAGAAGAGAAATTATTGAAAACTCTGAAGAAGCACCGTGTTGCTATTGGATATACTCTTGATGATCTTAAGGGCATTAGTCCCACTATATGCCAGCACAAAGAAAATTGGAGAAAGACGCTAAACCGGTTGTTGATCACCAACGACGGTTAAATCCTAAGATGAAAGAAGTGGTAAGAAATGAAATACTAAAGCTTCTCAAGGCAGGTATAATTTATCCTGTTGCTGATAGTCAGTGGGGAAATCCTGTCCATTGTGTCCCTAAGAAGGGAGGTAGTACTGTTGTGCCTAATGATACAGATGAATTGATCCCACAAAGAATTGTTACAAGTTATAGAATGGTAATTGATTTCCGAAAATTAAATAAATCCACTAGAAAAGATCATTACCCTTTACCTTTTATTGATCAAATGCTAAAAAGATTATCCAAACATACACATTTTTGCTTTCTGGACGGTTATTCCGGTTTCTCTCAAATACCCGTGTCAAAAGAGGATCAGGAAAAGACCACTTTTACTTGCCCTTTCGGTACCTTTGCTTATAGATGTATGCCATTTGGTTTATGTAATGCACCTGCTACCTTTCAAAGATGTATGACTGCTATATTCCCTGACTTTTGTGAAAAGATTGTTGAGGTATTCATGGATGATTTTTCCGTGTATGGAACTTCTTTTGATGATTGCTTAAGCAACCTTGAACGAGTTTTGCAAAGATGTGAAGAAACTAATCTTGTCTTGAATTGGGAGAAGTGCAAATTTATGGTTAATGAAGGTATTGTCTTGGGGCATAAAATTTCTGAAAGAGGTATTGAAGTTGATAAAGCTAAAGTTGATGCTATTGAAAAGATGTTGTGTCCTAAAGACATTAAAGGTATAAGAAGTTTCCTTGGTCATGCTGGTTTTTATAGGAGGTTTATTAAAGACTTCTCAAAAATTTCTAGGCCTCTGACCAATCTCTTACAAAAAGATGTTCCTTTTGTCTTTGATGATGATTGTGTAGAAGCATTTGAAATACTTAAGAAAGCCTTGATTTCTGCACCTATTGTTTAGCCACCTGATTGGAATGTACTCTTTGAAATTATGTGTGTTGCTAGTGATTATGCTGTAGGTGCTGTTTTAGGACAAAGAGTTGATAAGAAATTAAATGTTATTCAATATGCTAGTAAAACTCTAGACAGTGCCTAGAGAAATTATGCTACTACTGAAAAAGAATTTTTAGCAGTTGTATTTGCTTGTGATAAGTTCAGACCTTATATTGTTGATTCTAAAGTAACTGTTCACACTAATCATGCTGCCATTAAATACCTTATCAAAAAGAAAGATGCTAAACCTAGACTTATTAGATGGGTTCTCTTGCTACAAGAATTTGATTTGCATATTATTAATAGAAAGGGAGCTAAGAACCCAGTTGCAGACAACTTATCTAGGTTAGAGAATGTTCTTGATGACCCACTACCTATTGATGATAGCTTTCCTGATGAACTATTATCTATCATAAATGCTTCTCGTACTGCTCCATGATATGCTGATTATGCTAATTACATTGTTGCTAAATTTATACCACCTAGTTTCACATACCAGCAAAAGGAAAAAAAATTCTATGATTTAAGACATTACTTTTGGGATGACTCACACCTTTATAAAGAAGGAGTAGATGGTGTTATTAGACGTTGTGTACCTGAGCATGAACAGGAACAGATCCTACGCAAGTGTCACTCCGAGGCATATGGAGGACACCACGCTGGAGATAGAACTGCACATAAGGTATTGCAATCCGGTTTTTATTGGCCTACTCGCTTCAAAGATGCCCGTAAGTTTGTCTTGTCTTGTGATGAATGTCAAAGAATTGGTAATATTAGTAGACGTCAAGAAATGCCTATGAACTATTCACTTGTTATTGAACCATTTGATGTTTGGGGCTTTGATTATATGGGACAGTTTCCTTCCTCTAATGGGTATACACATATTTTAGTTGCTGTTGATTACGTTACTAAGTGGGTAGAAGCTATTCCAACTAGTAGTGCTGATCATAACACCTCTATTAAGATGCTTAAAGAAGTTATTTTTCCGAGGTTTGAAGTCCCTAGATACTTAATGACTGATGGTGGTTCACATTTTATTCATGGTGCTTTTCGTAAAATGCTTGCTAAATATGATGTCAATCATAGAATCTCATCTTCATACCACCCACAGTATAGTGGTCAAGTAGAACTGAGTAATAGATAGATTAAATTAATTTTGCAAAAGACTGTTAATAGATCTAGAAATAATTGGTCCAAGAAACTTGATGATGCATTATGGGCCTATAGAACTGCATATAAAAATCCTATGGGTATGTCTCCGTATAAAATGGTTTATGGAAAAGCATGTCACTTACCCCCTGAACTAGAACATAAGGCATATTGGGCCATTAAAGAGCTCAATTATGATTTCAAACTTTCCGGTGAGAAGAGACTATTTGACATTAGCTCACTTGATGAGCGGAGAACCCAGGCCTATGAGAATGCCAAACTGTTTAAAGAAAAAGTTAAAAGATGGCATGACAAAAGGATACAAAAGCGTGAGTTTAATGTAGGTGATTATGTTTTGTTATACAACTCTTGTTTAAGACTTTTTGCAGGAAAACTCCTCCCTAAATGGGAAGGTCCTTACGTTATCAAGGAGGTCTATCGTTCCAGTACCATAAAAATCAACAACTTCGAAGGCACAAATCCAAAGGTGGTGAACGGTTAAAGAATCAAACATTATATCTCAGGTAATCCCATAAATGTTGAAACCAATGGTATTGACACCGTAACCCCGGAGGAGTACATAAGGGACACTTTCCAGAATGTTTCAGACTCCGAAAAGGAATAGGTATGTGGTACAGTAAGTAAACTGACTCCAAAATAGTTCTAATAGCAATTTTCTTCGTTTTGGAATATTTAAGAAAATAGGAAAATAAGAAGTAGTCCGAGAGGGACACGAGGCATCCACGAGGGTGGAGGGAGCCCCCCCTACCTTGTGGGCACCTCGTGTGCCCTCCGGACTCCCTTTTCTTGCACGATACTTCTTTTGGTCGGTAAAAATTCATTATATAATCTCCCAAAGGTTTTGACCCCGGTACCACGACGAAATCCTCTGTTTTTGTTTTGAGCTATTTTCTGTCAGAGTTTCTCAAGGTCAAGCATCATGTCGTCCCCCTCCTCCAACAACGTGGGTGATGATGCTTGGCTAATGAAGATAGAGACGAAGCGAGAAGAAATTGGGGAAATCAAGGAGGTGACAAGATCAAGGAAGCCACAGAGGAGCAAGTCCCGACAGTAGAAGAAGAAGGCTTCTTTCAACCCTAGTATAATCATCTCACCCTTACTGAAATTGAAGCTTTCAAGATGATTGAGCTAGCTCGCATACAAAACAAGTATCTCACACATGAAAATATTTTGTTGCAAGAGCATATCACCGCACTCAAGGGCATTATCCGCAAGTTGGAGGATCTCCTACGCTCGATGTGCGACACCCCGTCATCAACAACTCCATCGTCACCACCTCCGAAGAAAGAGACATAAATACATGGGTATGGGCACTCCCCTTGGGAACTGCCAAGCTTGGGGGAGGCGCCCCGGTATCGTATCACCATCACACTTCTATCTTTACCGCTTTTCTTAGTTTGATCCTTTTGGTTATATCTTGATCTAGTAGAGTAAAGTTTAGTATGATCTAGCTTTGAGTTTTTGTGTTGATCCTTATCTATGTAATCGAGTCCGTGAGCTATATATAATAAAGATTAGTCTTGAGTCGAGGGCTTGGTTATCTTGCTATGATCTTGAGGGAATAAAAGAAAAAAAACAAAGAATAAAAAGAAATAAAGAGATCATATTGATCTTATGGAGAGTAATGACTTCACATATAAAGAGTATGATGATTAAAAGTTGTTGAGAGTTGACAAACATAGTTTCGGTCATCGTTGCAATTAATAGGAAGTAATAAAGTGAAGGAAATATGCCCTAGAGGCAATAATAAAGTTGTTATTTATATATCCTTATATCATGATAAATGTTTATTATTCATGCTAGAATTGTATTAACTGGAAACTTAGTACATGTGTGAATACATAGACAAACTAAGTGTCACTAGTATGCCTCTACTTGACTAGCTCGTTGAATCAAAGATTGTTAACTTTCCTAGCCATAAACATGAGTTGTCATTTGATTAACGGGATCACATCATTAGAGAATGATGTGATTGACTTGACCCATTCCGTTAGCTTAGCATTTGATCATTTAGTATATTGCTATTGCTTTCTTCATGACTTATGCATGTTCCTATGACTATGAGATTATGCAACTCCCGAATACCAGAGGAACACTTTGTGTGCTACCAAACGTCACAACGTAACTGGGTGATTATAAAGGTGCTCTACAGGTGTCTCCAATGGTACTTGTTGAGTTGTCATAGATCGAGATTAGGATTTGTCACTCCGATTGTCGGAGAGGTATCTCTAGCCCCTCTCGGTAATGCACATCACTATAAGCCTTGCAAGCAATGCAACTAATGAGTTAGTTGCGGGATGATGTATTACGGAACGAGTAAAGAGACTTACCAGTAACAAGATTGAACTAGGTATTAAGATACCGACGGTCGAATCTCGGGCAAGTAACATACTGATGACAAAGGGAACAACGTATGTTGTTATGCGGTTTGACCGATAAAGATCTTCATAGAATATTGTAGGAGCCAATATGAGCATCCAGGTTCTGCTATTGGTTATTGACGGAGACGTGTCTCGGTCATGTCTACATAGTTCTCGAACCCGTAGGGTCCGCACGTTTAACGTTCGGTGATGATCGGTATTATGAGTTTATGTGTTTTGATGTACCGAAGGTAGTTTGAAGTCCCGGATATGATCACGGACATGACGACGAGTATCGAAATGGTCGAGACATAAAGATCGATATGTTGGAAGCCTATATTTGGACATTAGAATAGTTCCGGGTGAAATCGGGATTTTACCGGAGTACCAGGAGGTTACCGGAACCCCCCGGTAAGTGTATGTGCCTTATTGGGACATAGCGGAGAGAGAGAGGAGACCAGGGTAGGCCGCGCGCCCCCTCTCCCTCTGGTCCGAATTGGACTAGGAGGGGGGCGCCCCCTTTTCCTTCCTCCATCTCCCCCCTTCCTTCTCTCCTAGTCCAACTAGGGAAGGGGGGGGGATCCAACTCCCGGTGGGAGTAGGACTCCTCTAGGGCGCGCCATAGAGGGTCGGCCCTCCCCTTTTCCACTCCTTTATATATGGGGGAAGGGGGCACCCCATAGACACACAAGTTGATCGTTGATCTTTTAGCCGTGTGCGGTGCCCTCCTCCACCATAATCCACCTCGGTCATATCGTAGCGGTGCTTAGGCGAAGCCCTGCGTCGGTAGCATCATCATCACCGTCATCACACCGTCGCGCTGACGGAACTCTCCCTCGAAGCTCTGCTAGATCATGAGTTCGTGGGACGTCATCGAGCTAAACATGTGCTGAACTCGGAGGTGCCTTGCGTTCGGTACTTGGATCGGTCGGATCGTGAAGACGTACAACTACATCAACCGCATTGTCATAACGCTTCTGCTTACGGTCTAAGAGGGTACATGGACGACACTCTTCCCTCTCGTTGCTATACATCACCATGATCTTGCGTGTGCGTAGGAATTTTTTTGAAATTACTATGTTCCTCAACATAAAGAAAGAGAGGTTTTCACATATAAATATACTATCTTGGACACCTTTTATGATTGTGAACACTCATTAAAATATGACATGCTAAAAGGTTGATGTTGGACAAGGAAGACAACGTAATGGCTTATGTTTTCTTATATCCGAAATAAATTATATTGCCATGGATCATCCAACATGTTGAGCTTGTCTTTCCCCCTCATGCTAGCCAAATTCTTTGCACCAAGTAGAGATACTACTTGTGCTTCCAAATATCCTTAAACCGAGTCCACCATATCTACCTATGGATTGAGTAAGATCCTTCAAGTAAGTTGTCATTGTTGCAAGCTATAAAAATTGCTCTCTAATAAATATGTATGATCTATTAGTGTGGAGAAAATAAGCTTTATACGAGCTTGTGATATGGAAGAAATAAAAGCGACGGACTATTTAATAAAGGTCCCTATCACAAGTGGCAATATAAAGTGATGTTCTTTTGCATTAAGATTTTGTGCATCCAACCATAAAAGCACATGACAACCTCTGCTTCCCTCTGCGAAGGGCCTATCTTTTATTTTTGTCTTATACCTTATACAAGAGTCATGGTGATCTTAACCTTTCCTTTTTACACTTTATCCTTTGGCAAGCACTATGTGTTGGAAAGATCCCGATATATATATATATATATATATATATATATATATATCCAATTAGATGTGGGTTTTCATAAAGAATTATTGTTGATGTTACCCTTGAGGTAAAAGGTTGGGAGGCAAAACTATAAGCCCCTATCTTTCTCTGTGTCCGATTAAAACTTCATACCCATAAGTATTGCGTGAGTGTTAGCAATTGTGAAAGACTGAATGATAGTTGAGTATGTGGACTTGCTGAAAAGCTCTTATATCGACTCTTTCCGATGTTATGTTAAATTGCAGTAGCTTCAATGACTGAGATTATAGTTTGTTAGTTTTCAATGAAGTTTCTGATTCATACTTTACATTGTGAATAGATTATTACTTCAGCATAAGAAATCACAATGTAAATAAAATACGGACATTGTGAATAGATTATTACTTCATATATGTAGTCATATGAGGCGTTGATAAAATAAAATAAAATATGACAACATTGTGAATAGCTATTCTAAGAATAATCATGATGCCCTCATGTCCGTATTTTATTTTATCAACGCCTCTATCTCTAAACATGTGGACATTTTTTTATATCGGTTTCCGCTTGAGGACAAGCGAGCTCTAAGCTTGGGGGAGTTGATACGTCCATTTTGCATCATGCTTTTATATCGATATTTATTGCATTATGGGCTGTTACTACACATTATGTCACAATAATTATGCCTTTTCTCTTATTTTACAAGGTTTACATGAAGAGGGAGAATGCCGACAGCTCGAATTCTGGGCTGGAAAAGGAGCAAATATTAGAGACCTATTCTGCACAACTCCAAAAGTCCTGAAACTTCACGGCTGACAAAAGAATCAACCGAAGGGGGCCCACACCCTGGCCACGAGGGTGGGGGGCGCGCCCTACCCCCTGGGCGCGCCCCCTGCCTCGTGGGCCACCTGGAAGCCCCCCGATGCCCATCTTCTGGTATAAGGTTTCTTTTTGCCCTGGAAAAAAATCAGAAGGAAGATTTCGGGACGAAGAGCCGCCGTCTCGAGGTGGAACCTTGGCGGAACCAATCTAGGGCTCCGGCGGAGCTGTTCTGCCGGGGAAACATCCCTCCGGGGGGGGGGGGGAATCGTCTCCACCGTCATCACCACCACTGATCCTCTCATCGGGAGGGGGTCAATCTCCATCAACATCTTCACCATCACCATCTCCTCTCAAACCCTAGTTCATCTCTTGTATCTGATCTTTGTCTCAAAACCTCAGATTGGTACCTGTGGGTTGCTAGTAGTGTTAATTACTCCTTGTAGTTGATGCTAGTTGGTTTATTCGGTGGAAGATCATATGTTCAGATCCTTTATGCATATTAATACCCCTCTGATTATGAAGATGAATATGATTTGTGATTAGTTACGTTTGTTCCTGGGGACATGGGAGAAGTCTTGTTATAAGTAGTCACGTGAATTTGGTATTCGTTCGATATTTTGATGAGATGTATGTTGTCTTTCCTCTAGTGGTGTTATGTGAACATCGACTACATCACACTTCACCATTGTTTGGGCCTAGGGGAAGGCATTGGGAAGTAATAAGTAGATGATGGGTTGCTAGAGTGACAGAAGCTTAAAGCCTAGTTTATGCGTTGCTTCGTAAGGGGCTGATTTGGATCCATATATTTCATGCTATGGTTAGGTTTACCTTAATTCTTCTTCCGTAGTTGCGTATGCTTGCGAGAGGGGTTAATCATAAGTGGGATGCTTGTCCAAGGAAGGGCATCACCCAAGCACCG
Source organism: Triticum urartu (assembly GCF_003073215.2). Lineage (NCBI taxonomy): Eukaryota > Viridiplantae > Streptophyta > Magnoliopsida > Poales > Poaceae > Triticum > Triticum urartu. The sequence continues at coordinate 377,507,210 of NC_053026.1, read as the reverse complement.
GTCCACCCACATATAAAATTATCAAAGTAACGAACGCGAATCATATGAGCATGATGAAAACTAGCTTTACGATAATTCCCATGTGTCCTCGGGAGCGCTTTCCTTTATATAAGAGTTTGTCCAGGCTTTTCCTTTGCTACAAAAAGGATTGGGCCACCTTGATGCACCTTGTTTACTTTTGTTACTTGTTACCCATTACAAATTATCTCATCACAAAACTATATGTTACCTATAATTTCAGTGCTTGCAGAGAATACCTTACTGAAAACTGCTTGCCATTTCCTTCTGCTCCTCGTTGGGTTCGACACTCTTACTTATCGGAAGGACTACGATAGATCCCTATACTTGTGGGTCATCAACGGGTGATAGACAAACATTCTTGCTGACCATTGGATTCCGTCTACTCCTCTAGCTGTGTTGCAGCCCATCTCGTCTATCCTGCAATGGCCACTGTACATTGCCTTATCAATGCTGACATGAGGGCTTGGGATGAGGAGACTGTCAGAGCATTCTTTCTAGCTAGGGTGGCGGAGGAAATTCTTCAAATCCCAGTTAATAGGAATTGTTGCACGGATTTTGCTCTATGGCCTTCCACAAGGCTTGGTGAATATTCGGTCAGGTCTGCATATAACTTGGCTAGAACTAGCCGCCTTCTCTCAGACCGAAGCAAATGTGGTTTGGGTCAGAGCTCGAGATGGCCGGCAAAAGAGAAACTGTGGAAGGATCTTTGGTAGGTTAAGCTTCCTAATAAGATGAAAATTATCCTCTGGCGCCTAGCTCATGATTGTCTACCATCGGGTGACCAACTCACGCATCGTTAGGTTCCCACCAGGACGGACTGCCCTTTCTCTGGCAGATCGAAGAGCGTGGAGCATGCTTTGCTCTTCTGCCCTCATGCCCGCGCTGTGTGGGATGACATCAGGGGATTCTTTGACATCAAACTCCGGCGGTCATGTTTTACCTCTCCCAAACAGTGGCTCCACTAGTGCAGAACCGGGCTATAGCACCGGTTCATAAGGCCCTTTAGTGTCGGTTCTGTAACCGGCACTAAGGGGTGGGGACTAAAGGTCCCCCCTTTAGTCCCGGTTCAACACGAACCGCCACTAAAGGGCCACCACGTGGCACGAGCCCGCGCCGGGGGCTGGGAGACCTTTAGTACCGGTTGGTAACACCAACCGGTACTAAAAGGTTTAGGGGGTTTAGGGTTTATGATTTCTTTTTCCTTTAATTTTGTGTTTTCCATTTAATTCATTTTCATTTGCTGGTATTTTACGATGCTACATATTGTACACGTTATACACACACACACACACACAAACACTATTCTGATCACAACCTGATCTGCCCCGCTAGTAGTACATTGAACTTCCCTGTGAACTAGGTTGAACTTCCGCCAACATTGCCCAAATGGGGCTTGCAATATACCGTTGGAAAGCTATGGACACCAATATCATGACCCAACTTAATTTTTTGGCAAAATATAAATGGTTTAAGAGCAATTTTGAAAACCGTTTTTTCTTCGCACAAAAAACGTGAATCCTATTTTCGATCGCATTTCTAAACCGTTTATCGGAATGAGGCATATAATATGGCGTTGAAAAGCTGCTGCAAAACCGCTCCTTCCACATGTTGAAAGTTTTCTCTAATTCTCTAATTCAGTGTAGTAGTTGAACTTCCTGCTGTTTTCATGGTCCGCCTTCAATTTCCAGCAGAGATTTCAGTTTAGGAAAAAGGGTTTTGTAAATTACAATATGAGCCATTTCCAGCTCATGTTCAGCAGAGTTTTCAGTTTCATGAAAGATTTTGTAGAAAAGAAACTATAAGCCATTTTCAGTTCAAGTAACATGACATGTGCAACATGAAACCTAGTTGCCACAAAATGAAATGTGCGGCATATATTCTAGTAAGTGGACAAAAAGAGAACGACGAATTTTATGATTACTTAGTCATGCATTTGCCGAGTCATGATGGTAGAAAGTTCATAGGAAATTCAAACAAAAAAATATAGTAGTTCAAAAATAAAAGGGCATTTAGAAGCAGATATTCCATAGTTTCTAAAAATAAAAAAAAATAAGAAGTTCGAATTTTAAAAATAGAGAAGTTCAAAAATCATAAAAGGGACCTTTCATCGTTTCTAGAATTAAAAAAATTCTAGAAGTTCAAGTTAAAAATAACGGGCAGTCCAATATTTATTACAAAACTAGGATATTTCCATTACTAAAAGAAATAATCAAGAAGTAAAAATTACAAAAATAGAGAAGTTCTATATAAATAAAAAACTTTGATTTTCCTCGTTACTAAATAATAAACCAAGAAGTTCGATTTCAAAAAATGGAGGAGTTCAATATTTATTACAAAAACTCGAATTTTTCCTGTTTCTAACGAATAAACCGAGAAGTTCAGTTCAAAACAACCAAGAAGTTGTATAATGTTTATTACATTTCTAAAAAATACACAATGAAGTTGAAATAAAAAGGTAGATCATTTCAATGCCTATAAAAAACTCACATATTTTCACATAAACGAGAGAAGTTCATCTTAATAACTGCCAGAAGTTCACACACTACACGGTGTGCATTTGGTATGAAAAAACAACGAAAAAGCAAAAGGCTAAAAGTTTTGTTGCTAGAAGTTCAAGTCCCCGGCCCGAGAAAATTGAAAAATTCTTGTGTGAGAGGTTGAACAAAAATACGTGACAGAAATTCAAGGTGAAAACAACGGGGAGTTCAACTACTACACAGAATGCGTTTCAGATAAGAATATAAGAATAGGAAACAAAAGGCTTTAAAGGTTTGTTGCAAGAAGTTCACGTGCTCCTCCGTGCACGGTTCGGAATTTATATTGCGAGACGTCGGACTTCCAATTACATGTTTGAAAAAAGCAAAAAATGACGTCCGGCCTTCAATTGCGTGTAATTCAATGTATAGACAAAAATGTGACAGAAGTTCATAGTGAAAACAACGAGAAGTTCAAGTACTGTAAGAAATGCATTTCAGGTAACAAAGGTATAGAAAAATAAAAGCTTAAAAGGTTTGCTGAAAGAAGTTCAGGTGCTCTGTTAGGGGAAGTTCAAAAATTCTTGCGAGAGAGGTTCACCTTGTATTTCCATGTTCGATTTTTTCTGTATAGAAATCGAATACAATTCTTTACTCAAAATATAAAAAGGTGAAGTTCAAATTGAAATAACAGAGAAAAGGCAAAGTCCAAAATATGAACCACGTGTGTGTTTCATATGAGAAAAAATGAATAAAAGGCAAAGTCCAATTTTTTTGTTGTTATAAGTTCAAGTCCTCGGTTGAAAAAGTTAAAAAATTATTATGAGAAGGGTTTGTACAAAAGGAAAATCATTTGTGTAACACTAAATGAATGGATGAGAAAAATTACAGACGGAAATACGTGACAGAAGTTCAACATGAAAACAGTAGGAAGTTCAACTACTACACTGAATGAATTTGAGATGAAAAACTTTTAAAATTGTCGCGAGTATGAAAAAACGATCAACATGGGAAAGTTGCGTGTTTACAGCAGCTTTCCATAGGTATATCACTCGTTAAATTCCGGGGACTGAATGGAGAACTATGAGTAGTGGATGGAGATCTGCGAGCAAAAAAAGCACGTCGAAAACAGAGTGAAGTTCAAGTAGATATGCTGAGAAGTTCAGGTTCTTCACGCAGTGCATTTTCAAAGAATCTGTTTCGCGATAGAGGCAGAACAAATGATCTCACCATTTTCGAAATTACTTGAAAACGGCTAGGAATCACAAAAAACCATCAACATGAAAAAGTTTCGCATTTTACATAGATTTTCAACGGTATATTATTTGCCCAATTCTGATAAAGTTTGTAGAAATTACGGCGAAAATACATTTTTCGCCATTTTCGAAACTAACTTAAAACCGTAAAGAATTGGGAGAAACAATACATACCAAAAAGTTTCGTATTTGTTCAAGCTTTCCAACGCCATATCATTTGCTGCATTCGGACGCACGGTTAAAAAATTAGCTTGAAAATACGAATTCGGTAGGACTTGGACCATTTTCTAAATTACTCTTAAACCATTCAAAATTATAAAAAAAACTTTCAAGATGAAAAAGTAGCGCATTTTCATAAGTTTTCCATTGGATTAGCCGTTTAGAAATGACATCGAAAAAATGAACTCAACTGTTCGGTTTATGAAATTTTAAATGTTTTTTCAAATTACTCTTTAACCATAGGGAATTAGAGAAAACTTTCAACATGTGGAAGGAGCGGTTTTGCAGCAGCTTTTCAACGCCATATTATATGCCTCATTCCGATAAACGGTTTAGAAATGCGATCGAAAATAGGATTCACGTTTTTTGTGCGAAGAAAAAACGGTTTTCAAAACTGCTCTTAAACCATTTATATTTTGCCAAAAATTTAAGTTGGGTCATGATATTGGTGTCCATAGCTTTCCAACGGTATATCGCAAGCCCCATTTGGGCAATGTTGGCGGAAGTTCAACCTAGTTCACAGGGAAGTTCAACGTACTACTAGCGGGGCAGATCAGGTTGTGATCAGAATATTATTCTGATCCCGTGATCAGAATAGTGTTTATGTATATATATATATATATATATATATATATATAGGACAACACTATTCTGATCCGGATCAAAATATTTATTCTGATCACGGTCCGCCCCTATAGGGCCCGACGTGGTGTTCCCGAAGCCGTTAAGAAAAACCCGAGCCACGACCCACCTCCCCCCGATTGTTCCGCACCACCCCCCCCCGATCGATCCCCCGCCCCAATCGGCGCCGCCGGCCCCGCGCCGGCCGGCCCCTGCCCAAACGGGCACCACCGGCCTCGCGCCACCCACACCCCGTCCCAACCGGCGCCTCCGCCCCCGCCCCGCCCGCACCCCGCCCCAACCGGCGCCGGCACCGCCGGCCCAACGGGCATCGCTGTAGGTCCGCCCCAACCGAGCGCGCCGCCGATGGATGCCTCGCACCCCCGACTCTGGAGGGCAACACGCGCCTCCGCCCGGCCCTGCCACCTCTGCTGGCTCCCGCTTGGATCCGGTGACGCCATCGACCATCGGAACCGGCGCCGCTCGCACCTGGAATCACCTCTGCCACTAGCACACCGTCGTTGCATGCTGCCGATGCAGGACACATCCTGATGCTCTGTTGCCGTGCTGCGGATGACCAAGAGCGACCTTCTTCCAAATCCCCAAAAGCCGCCACGCGGGACCCCCGCACTCAGGCCCTCCCCTTGCCGCCGCGAACTTCTCCCCTACCACCGTGACCTTCTTCCCCTTGCTCCGCGACCTTCTTCCACCTTCCTCCTCCACCCTTCGTCCGCGAGGCAACGCTTCAACTAGCCAAATGGGTCACCGCCCACCACCTGCGCGCCACCCAACATAGATCGACACCGGGCAACGTGAGATATCCCTCCTCCCAACGCGTCTCTACCATCCTGCAGGTATTTTCCCTCCCTGTCTTCTCTGAACTCTCACTTCGGGAGTATTTGACCTTCTTTGAGTATTTGTTTTTGAGTTTGTTCTCAGAAAAACTAAACTTGGAAGACCCCTTTCATATATCTGATGGTGGTTTGAGGTTTGAGCATAGTTAAACTGCATATTGACAAAAAAATGTAAAAAAATGCAGGTCTGTCCCATTTGTTTGGTCACGACGGCGCTCCATTTGAGCAGCCATAGCATCACAGAAGCTCTTCAAAAAATGGACCTGATGGTGGTCCATGTGAGCAACCATAGAAAACAATCTCTACCAGATATCTAAATTCTTCAAACATAGCACCGTGTTATCTTTTTTGTCTGTAGGCTGCTATGTAGAATTTGTAATAGTAGCATGGTCATATTCAGATTATAATGTGCCATTTCGTAACACACTGTGTGCCATTTTTAGTTCAAAGTCTAGCAGAGATTTCAGTTTAGGAAAAAGGGTTTTGTATATGAGCCATTTCTAGCTCATGTTCAGCAGAGTTTTCAGTTTCATGAAAGATTTTGTAGAAAAGAAACTATAAGCCATTTTCAGTTCAAGTAACATGACATGTGCAACATGAAACCTAGTTGCCACAAAATGAAACGTGCGGCATATATTCCAGTAAGTGGACAAAAAGAGAACGACGAATTTTATGATTACTTAGTCATGCATTTGCCGAGTCATGATGGTAGAAAGTTCATAGGAAGTTCAAACAAAAAAATATAGTAGTTCAAAAATAAAAGGGCATTTAGAAGCAGATATTCCATAGTTTCTAAAAATAAAAAATAAGAAGTTCGAATTTTAAAAATAGAGAAGTTCAAAAATCATAAAAGGGCCTTTCATCGTTTCTAGAATTAACAAAATTCTAGAAGTTCAAGTTAAAAATAACGGGCGATCCAATATTTATTACAAAACTAGGATATTTCCATTACTAAAAGAAATAATCAAGAAGTAAAAATTACAAAAATAGAGAAGTTCTATATAAATAAAAAACTTTGATTTTCCTCGTTACTAAATAATAAACCAAGAAGTTCAATTTCAAAAAATGGAGGAGTTCAATGTTTATTACAAAAACTCGAATTTTTCTCGTTTCTTACAAATAAACCGAGAAGTTCAGTTCGAAACAACCAAGAAGTTGTATAATGTTTATTACATTTCTAAAAAAATACACAATGAAGTTGAAATAAAAAGGTAGATCATTTCAATGCCTATAAAAAACTCACATATTTTCACATAAACGAGAGAAGTTCATCTTAATAACTGCCAGAAGTTCACGTACTACACGGTGTGCATTTGGTATGAACAAAAGAACGAAAAAGCAAAAGGCTAAAAGTTTTGTTGCTAGAAGTTCAAGTCCCTGGCCCGAGAAAATTCAAAAATTCTTGTGTGAGAGGTTGAACAAAAATACGTGACAGAAATTCAAGATGAAAACAACGGGGAGTTCAACTACTACACAGAATGCGTTTCAGATAAGAATATAAGAATAGAAAACAAAAGGCTTTAAAGGTTTGTTGCAAGAAGTTCACGTGCTCCTCCGTGCACGGTTCGGAATTTATATTGCGAGACGTCCGACTTCCAATTACATGTTTGAAAAAAGCAAAAAATGATGTCCGGCCTTCACTTGCGTGTAATTCAATGTATAGACAAAAATGTGACAGAAGTTCATAGTGAAAACAACGAGAAGTTCAAGTACTGTAAGAAATGCATTTCAGGTGAGAACAAAGGTATATAAAAATAAAAGCTTAAAAGGTTTGCTGAAAGAAGTTCAGGTGCTCTATCAGGGGAAGTTCAAAAATTCTTGCGAGAGAGGTTCACCTTGTATTTCCGTGTTCGATTTTTTCTGTATTGAAATCGAATACAATTCTTTACTCAAAATATAAAAAGGTGAAGTTCAAATTGAAATAACAGAGAAAAGGCAAAGTCCAAAATATGAACCACGTGTGTGTTTCATATGATAAAAAATGAATAAAAGGCAAAGTCCAATATTTTTTGTTGTTATAAGTTCAAGTCCTCGGTTGAAAAAGTTAAAAAATTATTATGAGAAGGGTTTGTACAAAAGGAAAATCATTTGTGTAACACTAAACGAATGGATGAGAAAAATTACAGAAGAAAATACGTGACAGAAGTTCAACGTGAAAACAGCAGGAAGTTCCACTACTACACTGAATGAATTTGAGATGAAAAACTTTTAAAATTGTCACGAGTATGAAAAAACGATCAACACGGGAAAGTTGCGTGTTTACAACAGCTTTCCATCGGTATATCACTCGTTGAATTCCGGGGACTGAATGGAGAACTACGAGTAGTGGATGGAGATCTGCGAGCAAAAATAAGCACGTCGAAAACAGAGTGAAGTTCAGGTAGATATGCTGAGAAGTTTAGGTTCTTCACGCAGTGCATTTGCAAAGAATCTGTTTCGCGATAGAGGCAGAACGAATGATCTCACCATTTTCGAAATTACTTGAAAACGGCTAGGAATCACAAAAAACCATCAACATGAAAAAGTTCCGCATTTTCCGTAGCTTTTCAACGGTATATTATTTTCCCAATTCCGATAAAATTTGTAGAAATTACGGTGAAAATACATTTTTCGCCATTTTCGAAACTGACTTAAAACCGTAAAGAATTGGGAGAAACAATACATACCAAAACGTTTCGCATTTGTTCAAGCTTTCCAATGCGATATCATTTGCTGCATTCAGACGCACGGTTAAAAAATTAGCTCGAAAATACGAATTCGGTAGGACTTGGACCATTTTCTAAATTACTCTTAAACCATTCAAAATTAGAAAAAAACTTTGAAGATGAAAAAGTAGCGCATTTTCATAAGCTTTCCAACGCCATATCATATGCCTCCATTGGATTAGCCATTTAGAAATGACATCGAAAAAACGAACTCAGCTGTTCGGTTTATGAAATTTTACGTTTTTTCAAATTACTCTTTAACCATCGGGAATTAGAGAAAACTTTCAACATGTGGAAGGAGCGGTTTTGCAGCAGCTTTTCACCGCCATATTATATGCTTCATTCCAATAAACGGTTTAGAAATGCGGTCGAAAATAGGATTCACGTTTTTTGTGCGAAGAAAAAACGGTTTTCAAAACTGCTCTTAAACCATTTATATTTTGCCAAAAATTTAAGTTGGGTCATGATATTGGTGTCCATAGCTTTCCAACGGTATATCGCAAGCCCCATTTGGGCAATGTTGGCGGAAGTTCAACCTAGTTCACAGGGAAGTTCAACGTACTACTAGCGGGGCAGATCAGGTTGTGATCAGAATATTATTCTCATCCCGTGATCAAAATAGTGTTTATGTATATATATATGACAGCACTATTCTGATCCCAGGATCAGAATAGTTATTTGGATCACGGCCAGACCTATAAGGGCCCGACGAGATCCTCCCGAACTCCCGAACCAATACAGTGAAGGAAAAAGAAGAAGAAAAAAGTCCATTTCAACACACCCGCATGATCCCCACCGGCCCATCCCCTCCCGTTCCCCACCTTCCCCACAGCGCTGCCGGTTCCTGATTCGCCGCCCACCATCGTGCTCTTCAGGTCACCGGAGCCGCCGCCCACCATCGTGTGCTGCCGGCCACAGGAGCCGCCACCCACACCCACGCCCATTGCAATCTGCTGGTCGCCACTGTCCCTAGATCCCCTTGCGCCGCCGGGCTGTGGATCCCCGAACGCCACCGCCAGGCAGTGGAGCCCCGTGCGCCGCCGTGGACCTCCACATCCATCCTCCGCCATGGAGCCCAGGTTCCCCGCCGCCCCTATCTGCCACCGCCATGGCCCCCAGCTTCCCGGCGCACCATCCACCGCCGCCGTTGCCATGCATCGCTGCCGCCCGATATGATGAGGCGCCGCCGCCTCCCAAGCCACTGCCTAGCTCCAGCATCTCCGCGCATCCACGCCACCGGACGGTGAGGGAGACCTGACCGGCCGCCCGCGTTCTGCTGTCCTCCTACGACCTGTTAGTTACCATGTCAAAACCACACGGTTGGTTGAGGATCGTTCGGTGGCCTAGTTTGCTTGCCTCTGTCACCTTGAGATCTTGGCTGCTGCTGCTAACTAAGGTTTGTTTACTGTTGCTTTTCTGTAGGGCACACATCGTCTAACAAGTAACAGCTAACATGGCAAGGTTATCTGCTGGCTGGCTCTACTCTTCTGAAGATGCAGATTAGTAGTATGGGCACACATTGTTCTGCTATCCTTCTACGACCCTGACTCCACAGGGCTCGGCCGGGAGCAACTTCTCTGAATTTCCCGACGTGGCCGCATCACTTCTGAAACCCCGCGCGCCTTGACTTTCCCAACCTCATCCATTCTGCCTCTGTTGTACCCTATTTTTTTGCGAGGGACGCTCTCCCCTATTTGTTGAACTTCTCGCGAGGGCCGCCTTGACCTTTCCTGGGACGGTTAGAGCATACGACAACCACAAAAATCGTCATCGACTGAGAGATGGAGCACCTAATTTTCCAGTTCCTGGTACGCATGTGCTTTCTCTGATGTATTCTTCATGAGAAGAGGAGGAATAAAAAAGTGGAATAAGTCTTGTGTCAGATGAACAACGTTTGCCAATACAATTTTGTTGTTGCTTGGTTTCTTATATCAAATGGGATTTTGTCAAAACTTTGAACTGAGGATTGTTTTATCTCTTGCCTAGGTCTCTGTTGCTATCTTTATCTTCAAATATTTGCACCAAAAAAATGCTACACATTTCTGTGTCTAAGGGCATGTCCAACACGGCGCTTAAACACATGCGCCAGGGTCTAAATCCCGGCCAATTAGGGCATGTACAACGCGGGCTCTTAGTGTGGACGCTAGGGTTAATTTCCTGGCAGTTACGTAAAATTCCCACTTGAATCCAGGGAAGTTGTTAGCGTCGATGCAAAAGCTTTCCACGGGCGCTCCATCCCTTTTTCCTCCTACGCTAGCCATTGTTCTATTCTTTTTTTACTCGTGTAGCACCTGCACTTTGCTGCTTGCATTGGAGGCAGAGACTCTAATATGGATGCTAAACCAAAATCTATTTTTTTACTTGCTGATAAGCGCCTGTTCAAGCGCTTGGCATTGTAGATGACCTGCGGTTGCTTTCTTAATCTTGGTGCCAGGTGAAGCGTCGACGCAAAAGTGTGCATCGAGCGCCAGGCACTTTTCCTTCCGGCTATAAGCGCCCAGGATGTTTGATTAGCCCATGTAATTAGCATCTGCCGTTGTAAGACCGGCATTGTAGATGCCCTTCGGTAGGACTTGGACCATTTTCTAAATTACTCTTAAACCATTCAAAATTAGAAAAAAACTTTCAAGATGAAAAAGTAGCGCATTTTCATAAGCTTTCCAATGCCATATCATATTCCTCAATTGGATTAGCCGTTTAGAAATGACATCGAAAATACGAACTCAGCTGTTCGGTTTATGAAATTTTACGTTTTTTCAAATTACTCTTTAACCATAGGGAATTAGAGAAAACTTTCAACATGTGGAAGGAGTGATTTTGCAGCAGCTTTCCAACGCCATATTATATGCCTCATTCCGATAAACGGTTTAGAAATGCGATCGAAAGTACGATTCATGTTTTTTATGTGAAGAAAACCGGTTTTCAAAAATTCTCTTAAACCGCTTATATTTTGCCAAAAATTTAAGTTGGGTCATGATATTGGTGTCCATAGCTTTCCAACGGTATATCGCAAGCCCCATTTGGGCAATGTTGGTGGAAGTTCAACCTAGTTCACAGGGAAGTTCAACGTACTACTAGCGGGGCAGGTCAGGTTGTGTATGCATGAATCCCTCCCATTGAGTCGAAGTGGCTAGTACAATGACACGTCATGAACCGATCTTGCTCTATGTGGGGAGAGTGTATGATTTTTGACTCACGCTCCACATCAATGTTGTGAAATGGTATTCAAACTTGCATGCATGCATCACCTCCATACATATTCATGTAGTGGTTGTCTTCGAACGGTACACTCCCTCGCGTGGTTATTGGCGACAAGCCTATATATTCGTGGGCCAGCGTGGACGTCCAAGATCACCTTGACCGACAACAAGATAGGTTACCATGGCGGATTCTTCATTTGGTTCGTGTTATCATAGTATAGGTCATGGTGAGATTCAGACCTCATTAAAGTTTGAGCGCATATACTATGCACGCATGCATGCATGAATCTCCGTCGTCGGCTTGAACTGTGGTGTAACATACATATGCATCATCAACCTAACCCTCACTCAGTGTGGGGATTTCTAGTTCGAAATCATGATGCCACATCAAAGTTGTGTACTAAAAAACACACCTGGTCCATACATATATTTGGGCCACACGGATGCAGTGGTTGTCTTCGGGGACTAGCTACTTGCGTGATTATTGGCGAGCTTGCCTATCTGGGGTCGCATGGACGACCATCACTTTGACCAGCAACAAGAGAGAGGTTGTACGAGCAAGGTGATTATTCTTGGTCCGTTTTACGATCAATCTTGGTGAGATGCCTCTCTGGCCCGCCAACTTAAAAGTGTGTGTGTGTGGGGGGGGGGCTGCTACTTTGCACTTTGCTAGGTGAACCACGGTTGGCGGGGGGCATCATAGCTTAGGATTCCCTTCGTGCCGACACGAGGGGGGGTTGCTAGCTACTTCGCACTTTGCTAGGTGAACCACGGTTGGGGGCGGGCATCCATTCCTTGCTTAGGATTCCCTTCGTGCCGACACGAGGGAGGGGGGCTGCTAGCTTCTTCGCACTTTGCTAGGTGAGCCTCGGTTGGGGGGCATGCATTCATAGCTTAGGATTCCCTTTGTTCCGACAGGAGGGGGGCTACTAGCTACTTTGCAGTTTGCTAGGTGAACCACGGTTGGGGGGGGGAATCCATTCATAGCTTAGGATTCCCTTCACGCCGACACAAGGGAGGGGTGCTGCTAGCTATTTCGCACTCTGCTAGGTGAGCCTCTGCTGGGGGGGCGGGGCATGCATTCATAGCTTAGGACTCCCTTCGTGCTGACACGAGGGGGGGGGGGCAAGCAATATCGTGCGCTTTGTGAGATAGGTGTGACACTGAAGTTGCATTTGGTATTTGAAAATCAAACCACCCTCTTCATACATATAAATTTGGTCCACATGCAAGTGTGTTCGTGTTCTGACCCTCTCCCCCGTCATTTTTTGCCAAATTTATGAACATTACACAAGTCGGATGACGCAACAGACACGGTTCACTCAAACTAATCGCGTGCCACGCCGATGCCCCTGTCACGCACACATCCGCACAGTACATTGGGCTCCACGAGGCTCCCCCTCTCAAAAATATCTGCCCGCCTTGAGGGTTTTTCTGTTTCATAACACACAGTTGTTATCTCCAGACCGTGTGCGATGTTTCTTCTTCCCAATCCCACCTGCATCCCTAGAAAATATCTGCCCGCCTCGAGGAGGGTTTTTGTGTTTCATAACACATGGTTGTTATCTCCGGACCATGTGTGATGTTTCTTGTTCCCAATCCCGCCTGCCCCTAGAAAATATCTACCAGCCTCGAGGGTTTTTCTGTTTTGTAACACACGATTGTTATCTCCGGACCATGTGCGTGCACCATCATCAAAATTTTCATTAGCCCCGGCATTTCACTCCCGTGTTGTAAAATTTTCAGTACCCGCGTCATTTCCTCAAACACACACCCCCCACACACACCAAAACCTCCTCGGGCACGCATGCACACACACACACACACCTCCTCCCTCGCTTGAAACCCTAGCAAGGTCCCCCCCGCCGCCCTCGCGAGACCTCCATTGTCAACATCTGCCGGTTTGCCCGTGCAGCTTACCCACCGATCTCCATACCAAGGCCGCCCTGAGTTTCTTAGATGACGCCTAGCAAACGCCCCTTTTCCCCAGATCCCCATCCCCATCCCCCATTCCATAGCATCGCAGCCTAAGCCCGGCTACGCTTCCCGTGGAGCTCGAGGAGCGACTAGCACAAAAGAGGTGTATCGCGGTCTCTTCGCCCGACGTCGCTGAGGAAGCTGACGACCATTACTGGCGGCAGGAATTCAAGCAGCGGGCTAGCATATGCGGGCATGTATCTTTCATTGGCTATGACATCAAGGACATGGACAGCGACGGCCTGAGGCGGGCTATGTCACAGGTTAAGTGGCCCACCCCCAACCCCTCGGGTTCAACCACCGTCGATCTCATGCATGGCCCCATCGCTGATCTCCTCTGACTCGCTGTCAACAACTTGCCATCCTACATCGCCATTGAGCCCCTTTTGTCATTTCTGAAGGACACGTTCTGCGACGCTGGCTTGGGATCCACAGCTTCCAACTCAGACCTCATCGACAGCGACCACGAGGAGGGAACCCTCTCCGGCTCTTCCAAGGGGAAAGAGCCCATCTGCTCTTCCAAGGAGAAAGAGCCCGTCTGCGACATCAGGGAGGGCACCCTACAGCCGTGCTCTTCCAAGGGGAAGGAGCCCATCTGCGACAACATGGAGCGCATCCAGGGTCCGTGCTCTTCCCACAGGAACAAGCCCATCTGTGACAAGTGAGAAAACCCATGATTTTTTTGCCGTGCCTCTTCACAGGGGGAGACCCATGGTTTGTTTTGTCGAGTCCCTTTTGTAGTGTAGTGAGAATATGTCCAGTTTTAATTGCTATATCGGGTTGTTTGTAGTATGCCTTGTTTATTTCAGTTGTTCACAATGCGATGCTCTATATGTGCAATTATTTACTACGTAGTACATTTCATCAATCCAGTTTTAAACATACCGATAGGAATGCATATATTTGCTTGTTGTTAAGCTTGTTATAGCTAGCATATGCCTCTTTTAAAGTTTTTTGATTGTTATGTTGTTTGTAGTTAGCATATGTCCAGTTTCAAATGCAATCTTTGGTTGTTCGTAGTATGCCTTGTTTATTCCAGTTATTCACATAGTGATGTTCTATATGTGCAAGTATGAACTATGCAGTTCAATTTCATCCATACTGTGCACGGGCAAACTGGCAGATGTTGACAATGGAGGTCTCGCGGCGGCGGCGGTAGCGGGGACCTTTCTAGGGTTTCGAGCGAGGGAGGGTGTGTGTGTGTGTGCGCGCACACGCTCGAGGAGGTTTTAGTGTGTGTAGAGGGGGGCGGGGGTGTGTTTGAGGAAATGACGCGGGTACTGAAAATTTTACAACGCGTGAGTGAAATGCCGGGGCTAATGAAAATTTTGATGATGGTGCATCACACATGGTCCGGAGATAACAACCGTGTGTTATGAAACAGAAAAACCCTCGAGGCGGGCAGATATTTTCTAGGGGCAGGCAGGATTGGGAACAAGAAACATCGCACACGGTCCGGAGATAACAACCGTGTGTTATGAAACACAAAATCTCTCCTCGAGGCGGGCAGGTATTTTCTAGGGATGCAGGTGGGATTGGGAAGAAGAAACATCGCGCACGGTCTGGAGATAACAACCGTGTGTTATGAAACAGAAAAACCCTCGAGGCGGGCAGATATTTTTGAGAGGGGGAGCCTCATGGAACCCAATGTACTGTGCGGATGTGTGTGTGACAGGGGCACCGGCGTGGCACACGGTTAGTTTGAGTGAACCGTGTCTGTTGCGTCATCCGACTTGTGTAATGTTCATAAATTTGGCAAAATGTGATGCAGAGAGGGTCAGAGCACGAACACACTTGCATGTGGACCAAATTTATATGTATGAAAAGTTTGGTTTGATTTTCAAATACCAGATGCAACTTCGATGTCGCACCTATCTCACAAAGCACACGATATTGCTTGCCCCCCTCCCCTCATGGCGGCACGATGGGAATCCTAAGCTATGAATGCATGCCCCCCAACCGAGGCTCACCTAGCAAAGTGCGAAGTAGCTAGCAGCCCCCTTCCTCATGTCAGCATGAAGGGAATCCTAAGCTATGAATGGATGCCCCCAACCGTGGTTCACCTAGCAAAGTGCGAAGTAGCTAGCAGCCCTCCCTCGTGTCGGCACGAAGGGAATCCTAAGCTATGATGCCCCCCAACCGAGGTTCAAGTAGCAAAGTGCAAAGTAGCATCCCCCACCCCCCCTCCTAAACACACACTTTTAAGTCGGCGGGCCAGAGAGGCATCTCACCGAGATTGATCGTAAAACGGACCAAGAATAATCCACCTTGGTCGTACAACATCTACCTTGTTGCTGGTTAAAGTGATGGTCGTCCATGCGACCCCAGATAGGCTAGGTCGCCAATAATCACGCAAGTAGCTAGTCCCCGAAGACAACCACTGCATTCATGTGGCCCAAACATATGTATGGATCAGGTGTGTTTTTTAGTACACAATCGAACAACTTTGATGTGGCACCGTGATTTCGAACTAGAAATCCCCACACTGAGTGAGGGTTAGGTTGATGATGCATATGTATGTTACACCGCACTTCAAGCCGACGACGGGGATTCATGCATGCATGTGTGCATAGTATATGCGCTCAAACTTTAATTAGGTCTGAATCTCACCATGACCTATACTATGATAACACGAACCAAATGAAGAATCCGCCATGGTAACCTATCTTGTTGTCGGTCAAGGTGATCATGGATGTCCACGTGGGCCCACTAATACATAGGCTTGTCACCGATAACCACGCGAGGGAGTGTACCATTCGAAGACAACCACTACATGCATATGTATGGAGGTGATGCGTGCATGCATGTTTGAATACCATTTCACAACATTGATGTGACGCATGTATATATATACCGTATTTATAAGCAAACACCCCCTCCTAAGTCAAATTGACCACTCTCGTTGTCAGGCAAAAAGTAGTGATGGACCAAGCAGGCCCACAAATGGAAAGCAGCAATATCACTGATAACCACTTAAGTGGGTGTGAGAGGACAACCACCATCGCTTTGCAAGTGGGCCAAACATATGTTGAATATAATACCTAAAATGCACAACTTTGACGTGCCACACATGCCTCAAAAACTGTAAACCATGCACCGACACAGAGCGAGGTTCATGAAGCGTACTACATATGATGGTCCCCTTCCCCCTCTTCGACGCATACTATATGCTCCTACCGTAATACAACCCAAAAAGAATCCTCATCGATGGTGAAATTAATTAACCTTTCCTGATGTAGGTCAAAGTGATGCACATGCATCGACGATGGCCTCGTGGGCCCGCAGATGGAAGCGTCACACGTGAGTGTCCTAGTTAGGATAACCACTGCCTGCATGCATGTGGCGCAAAGAGGTGTTGTGTGATGTTTGAATAGCCATTTTCACAATTCTGATGTGGCACGTGCCTCGGAAACCGAAAAGTCCCAACACTGAGTGAGGTGTACTTGTTCACGGAAGCGTACGTATAGTATATATGCTAGTCCCCTCCCACCTCTTTGACACGTACTATATACCACCATAACACAAACAAAAAAGATTCTACCTTGCTGGTCAAATTAACCTCACTACCGGCTGTTCGTCAAAGTGATGGACGACGACCTCGCGGGCCCACAGAAAGCGTCACACGCGAGTATCGAGTGTCATGTAGGACAACCATCGACTGCATGTGGCCAAAACATGTATGTATGGAAGGGTTGTTTAATGTTTTAAATTACGAATTCATGACTCTGATGTGGCACCGGCCTGCCTAAGAAAACGGCCAACCCACATGGTGGCACACAACTTGTAGTGTACTGCGAGCCAATCGCCACTCCCAGACGCACACACCCACACACACACCGCGAATCCACCAACTATGATGCATGTTAAATTAATTATCCCGCGGTGAACATATATATGTTACCAAAGGAGGGACATTTTAATTTCAAAAAAATCAGAGATCATTAAGACGTTTTAGTACATTAATTGATTTGTTTTCTACGGGTATAATGTGCAAAAATCAAATTCGAGCTACATGCACACGCGACGGTGCACCTAAATGGATTGCAAAAACACATGTGTCTCACTGGGTGCATGTTTACTCCCCGTGCAACAAATTTCAAACAATGAGAATCTTGATTTTTAAATTCTAGTACATCCAAAACTTATTTGAAGTTCATGAAACTTATCGTGTTGTCATATGGACACCAATACAAAGTTGCATTGTACTTTTTTTGGTCAAATTTGAGACCAGTTTTGATGTAATCTTTATCTAATTACAAATGGGAAATTATTAATAATTGGGAACCAATATCCCAAACGGACTATTTACTCGAACCGTGAGCGTTAGACCAACAATGGACACGTGCCATGCTTCGGTTAAGCAAAAAATAAAGCGGCATCATTAACCATCCAAATAGAAAAACAATATACATGCCTCCACGCGACCCGTGTACCGTGCGAGCAGGCGTGAGTTGACGGGACGCATGCGAGCAGTCCGCCGCGCAGGCAGACTGGGAGGCATGTGTGCAGGTGTGTGAATTGACGGAGACGTGCTCGCTGCGCACGGGAGGCGTGGGAGTAGCTATGTGAAACGACTGTAGGCATGCCATGAGTCCGGTGCACAGGCTCATCAGTCCGGTTTGACCGCCGCCCGCCTCTCTCCCACTACTCCATATTAATGGTGTGCCCGAGCGGCCGCACCCCCCATCCTCGCCACACACACAATCCCCTCTCTCCGCTTGCATCCTCGACGCCGCTCTCAGTCATCAAAGCTGTCAGTGCATGAGGATGCCGCCGAAGCGCCCCATCAGAGGAGTGGCGATGCCGGGGCTGCTAAAGCACCAAAGCACGGCGTGGAGATGGAGACAGAGGTTGCCGTTACCGCCAGCGAGTTATCGCTGCAACCTAACATCGTCGTCGGCATCGAGCTTCCACAGCCGGAGGCGGAGTTCCACACCGACTCTGGTGACGACTCGGGCAACGACTCCGATGACGACGGACAACTGGTTAGTCATCTATACCCATTTATGTGTCAAATAGATCCCAGGGTTCTCTGGTTACTCCTGCCCCCCCTTTATGGAATAGAAATCCTATGGTTATGTTCTCCCAATCCATGAAACCTGAGTAAGTTTCATTAGATTCATGTAGTGTATTGATCGTTTGAGTGGTACAAGTGACAAGTGATTAGTTGTTTCATCTGTGGAAATGATTTCTGCTAGTAATCCGACTAGGGTTAGTGTTCATGCTAATAATTCCTAGCCAGGACTTGACAATTGATTTTGAATAACCTACATATGTTTGTGCCATTATTTTCTTCAAGATTAGTCTATACATAGATGAATGTGCTTAAAAATCAAACCATAATCTCTGGATATGTATAAATAAATAGCCATAAATTCCTAATCCTACTTCACGGCATGTAATCGTTGATTTGATGCCAATTTTGGGCAACTTCCAAATGTTCGCTAGAGATTAGTTTGTAAGCATTAATTTGACGCCACATTTTTTTACTATTTGTATAGGTGATGTCTGACGATGTGGACAACAAGGATGAAGATGTCCAGAGGAGGTACAAGAGGCAAATCCTGAGGGAGCTTTATGCAGGAATGCATAACAGGCGTATTAGGACCTGGAACGGCGGCTATCGATGCCCATTCCACAACCACAAGCTTCATGACGCGTATCAAAGTGTTCTGGCGCATGCAAGAGGACGGGCCGTTGGCTCCTTCAAGCAGAAGTATGCTCGCAGGGTGGAGCACGGTGCGTACGCCGAGTACCTGGAGAAGCTTCGGGATCGTGCCGGCTTGTGAGTTGAGATGTGGGATCGAACTATGTATGCTTGAGCATGCTTAATGACGGTTGAACTATGCTTGTGTACGTGTATGCTTATTATCTATGCCTGACTATGTTTAATCTATGTTTACTTATGTCTAACTGTGGGATATGGATGTAATCAGTTCGGTTGATGGAATCTACCTCCGTCCTTGTTTATTGGTCCCCTTTGTAATTTGTGTTAAATGTTGACCAAAGATTTAACTGACAAAATGTTAGTGCTGGCCAGCAAAAATTATATCGTTGGATGCGTATTTGAACATAGTGTTCAGTGATATAATTTTTGGTGACATGCATAAACATTTCTTAGTCAAATATTTGGTCAAAATTTTGTACAAATTACAGTGGGGACCAATAAACCAGGACAGAGGTAGTACGTCAATCACACACGGTTCCCAAAATTGGAACTGTGTGCAATGACTTTCATTTTGCCTGTTGCTTCAAACACACACGGTTGCCAAAATTGGAACCGTGTGCAATGGCTTTCGTTTTGCTTCTTGCGTCAATCACACACGGTTCGCTCTAGCAAACCGTTGCCTCCGAAATTCTTTGTGGGACAGAAAACCCTCAACACCCAATTCAAAAAAGAAAAAAAAAATGAAAACCCTCGCCATCCCCACGTCACAAAAATCCTCACCCCCGCCCGCCACCCCATGCCTCCGGTCCCCATTCACACCTGCAACCTCCTCCGCGTCTATGCATGGCAATGAATATTGCGGTGGTAACCACTTAATTAGCTCGACGCCTGCCACCGCCGCCAGGCTGCCGGCAAACCCCACAATATTTTGCCACTTCCGCTTTTCGTCGCCTATCGCCATCGACTTTCTCGACGCTGCTCGCGGTCAACCCAGCTCCGCTCGGCTGGGGAATCTGCTGTACCGAGCGTTTTTTCTCATGGATGACAAGGTAACTTATTTAATGAGATATTATCTCATCTCTCATCCCAGTTCATCTGCCTCCTTTAATCACCCGGTGGAAATCGCCGTGAATTCATTTTTATTCCTGCTGCTTTGAGGGTTTTCTTTCATTCATAGAGTGTACAGTGCGCCGACACATCAGGACCTTGTGACCTCTGCCAGAGATTCCATCTCACCATACCAGATGACTTGAGCATTTGCGCGGTATGTTCAATCTCACCCTAAATTGGTTGGCATGGCCTACTTTCCTGAAGATATTCTAAATATTGCTACATTTGGATAGAAGGTGCCACATGCACCATATACGTCAAAGGGGATTTTTCCCCTCTTCTTTCTATATAGCAAAAGGGCCTTGATACGTCCATTTTGCATCATGCTTTTATATCAATATTTATTGCATTATGGGCTGTTATTACACATTATGTCACAATACTTATGCCTATTATCTCTTATTTTACAAGGTTTACATAAGGAGGGAGAATGCCGGCAGCTGGAATTCTGGGCTGGAAAAGGAGCAAATATTAGAGACCTATTCTGCACAACTCCAAAAGTCCTGAAACTCAATGAAAGTTATTTTTGGAAATAATAAAAAATACTGAGTGGAAGAAATACGTCAGGGGGGCCTCCATCTGTCCACGAGGGTGGGGGCGCGCCCTACCCCCTGGGCGCGCCCCCTACCTCATGGGCCCCCTGTTGGCCCTTCGGTGCCCATCTTCTGCTATATGAAGTCTTTCATCCAAAGAAAAATCATAAGCAAGCTTTCGGGATGAGACTCCGCCGCCACGAGGCGGAACCTTGGCGGAACCAATCTATGGCTCTGGCAGAGCTGTTCTACCGGGGACACTTCCCTCCGGGAGGGGGAAATCATTGCCATCGTCATCACCAACGCTCCTCTCATCGGGAGAGGGCAATCTCCATCAACATCTTCACCAGCACCATCTCCTCTCAAACCCTAGTTCATCTCTTGTATCCAATTCTTGTCTCCAAGTCTGGGATTGGTACCTGTAGGTTGCTACTAGTGTTGATTACTCCTTGTAGTTGATGCTAGTTGGTTTATTTGGTGGAAGATCATATGTTCAGATCCTATATGCATATTAATACTCCTCTGATTATGAACATGAATATGCTTTGTGAGTAGTTACGTTTGTTCCTGAGGACATGCGAGAAGTCTTGCTATTAGTAGTCATGTGAATTTGGTATTCGTTCGATATTTTGATGAGATGTATGTTGTCTCTCCTCTAGCGATGTTATGTGAACGTCGACTACATGACACTTCACCATTATTTGGGCCTAGAGGAAGGCATTGGGAGGTAATAAGTAGATGATGGGTTGCTAGAGTGGCAGAAGCTTAAACCCTACTTTATGCGTTGCTTCGTAAGGGGCTGATTTGGATCCATATGTTTCATGCTATGGTTAGGTTTACCTTAATACTTTTGTTGTAGTTGCGGATGCTTGCAATAGAGGTTAATCATAAGTGGGATGCTTGTTCAAGTAAGAACATCACCCAAGCACCGGTCCACCCACATATCAAATTATCAAAGTACCAAACGCGAATCATATGAACGTGATGAAAACTAGCTTGATGATAATTCCCATGTGTCCTCGGGAGCACTTTTCTCTATATAAGAGTTTGTCTAGGCTTGTACTTTGCTACAAAAAGGATTGGTCCACCTTGCTGCACTTTATTTACTTTTTCTACTTGTTGCTCGTTACAAATTATCCTATCACAAAACTATCTGTTACCAATTATTTCAGTACTTGCAGAGAATACCTTGCTGAAAACCGCTTATCATTTCCTTCTGCTCCTCGTTGGGTTCGACACTCTTACTTATCTAAAGGACTATGATAGATCCCCTATACTTGTGGGTCATCAAGACTCTTTTCTGGCGCCGTTGCCGGGGAGTGAAGCGCCTTTGGTAGGTGGAATTTGGTAAGGAAAATTTTATATAGTGTGCTGAAATTTACTGTCACTTGTTACTATGGAAAGTAATCCTCTGAGGGGCTTGTTCGGGGTATCTTCACCCCGACCAATAGAGCAAAGAGTTGCTCCTCAACCTACTGAACCTACTAAAAATGAAAATGTCTACTTTGTAATTCCTTCGGGTATGTTAGAAAAACTGCTAGCTAATCCTTTTGCAGGAGATGGAACAAAGCATCCTGATGAGCACCTAATCTATGTGGATGAAGTTTGTGGATTATTTAAGCTTGCAGGTGTGCCTGGTGATTTTAGTAAGAAGAAGGTTTTCCCTTTATCTTTGAAGGGAGATGCATTGACATGGTATAGGCTATGTGATGATACGGGATCATGGAACTACAAACGATTGAAATTGGAATTTCATCAGAAATTTTATCCTATGCATCTTGTTCATCGTGATCGCAATTATATATATAATTTTTGGTCTTGTGAAGGAGAAAGCATCGCTCAATCTTGGGGGAGGCTTAAATAAATGTAATATTCATGCCCCAATCATGAGCTCTCAAGAGAAATAATTATTCAGAATTTTTATGCTCGGCTTTCTGATAACAATCACACCATGCTTGATACTTCTTGTGCTGGCTCTTTTATGATGAAGACTATTGAATTCAAATGGGATTTATTGGAAAGAATTAAATGCAACTCTGAAGATTGGGATCTCGACGAAGGTAAGGAGTCAGGTATGACACCTAAGTTTGATTGTGTTAAATCTTTTATGGATACCGATGTTTTCCATAAGTTTAGCACTAAATATGGACTTGACTCTGAGATAGTAGCCTCTTTCTGTGAATCTTTTGCTACTTATGTTGATCTCCCCAAGGAGAATTGGTTTAAATATCATCCTCCCATAGAAGTAAAAGTAGTTGCACCTATTAAAGTTGAAGAAAAGACTGTAACTTATAATGATCCTATTGTTCCTACTTCTTATGTTGAGAAAGCACCCTTCCCTGTTAGGATAAAGGATCATGCTAAAGCTTCAACTGTGGTCCGTAAAAGCAATATTAGAACTTATACACCTCCTGAGCAAATCAAAGTTGAACCTAATATTGCTATTGTTAAAGATCTCTTGTCTGATAATATTGATGGGCATGTTATTCATTTCCGTGATGAACCTGCTAGAATTGCCAAACCTTGTGCTAAAGATAAACATAGACCTGTGGTAGGTATGCCTGTTATTTCTGTTAAAGTAGGAGATCATTGTTATCATGGTTTATGTGATATGGGTGCTAGTGCTAGTGCAATACCTATTGACTTATACAAAGAAATTAAGCATGATATTGCACCTACCGAGTTAGAATATATTGATGTCACAATTAAACTTGCCAATAGAGATACCATTTCACCAATGGGAATTGTTAGAGATGTTGAAGTTTTGTGTGGGAAAACTAAATATCCTGCTGATTTTCTTGTTCTTGGCTCCCCACAAGATAGCTTTTGTCCCATTATATTTGGTAGACCCTTCTTGAACACCGTTAATGCTAAGATAGACTGCGAAAAGGATGTTGTTACTATTGGTCTAGGTGATATGTCTCATGAGTTTAATTTTTCTAAATTTCGTAGACAACACCGTGAAGAGGAATTACCTAGTAAGGATGAAATTATTGGTCTTTATTCTATTGTCGTGCCTCCTAGTGATCCTTTAGAACAATATTTGCTAGACCATGAAAATGATATGTTTATGAATGAAAGAAGGGAAATAGATGAAGTATTCTTTAAACAGGAACCCATCTTGAAACACAATTTGCCTATTGAAACCCTAGGGGATCCCCCTCCACCCAAGGGTGATCCCGTGTTTGAGCTTAAACTGTCACCTGATACTCTTAAATATGCTTATCTTGATGAGAAAAGGATATATCCTGTTATTATTAGTGCTAACCTTTCAGAGCATGAAGAAGAGAGATTATTGAAAACTCTGAAGAAGCACCGCGCTGCTATTGGATATACTCTTGGTGATCTTAAGGGCATTAGTCCCACTCTATGTCAACATAAAATAAATTTGGAGGAAGATGCCAAACCAGTTCGTGATCATCAACGACGGCTGAATCCTAAGATGAAAGAAGTGGTAAGAAAAGAAATACTAAAGCTCCTTGAGGCAGGTATAATTTATCCCGTTCACTACAAAAAAAGGACACATCCGTGACATTTTGGGCTGAACAATTTTTTTTCTGTCATACATATGACACTTCTATGACGATAGTTGTGACAAAACCCGGTATCATCATAGATGTGGTGGGCTCCTACTTCTATGACAAAAAATCATGACAGAAAATGGGCTTTTCATCCTGGGCGGGCCAGAGACGCAGCTGCATGACATTCTTTGGGCCGTCCATGACGGAAAAAACCGTGGTAGAAGCGAGGGGGAGGAAAATTTCGGCAAGTTCCCGGTTACGGTGGGAGGTCGGGGGCCGAGCGATGCGCGTTTCTCTCGTACACGTACGTGCGTGTGTGCGAGGCTTTGGCTCTAACTGAACCCGAGCGAGGCGTTGGGCTCTAACTGAACCCGAGCGATTGCACTGCAGGCTACGCGTTACTGAACCCGAGCAATCAATTGATGGCTGTTAACTGAACCCGATCAAGCGATTCCTTCGCTACTACTGCTAACTGAAGCCGATCGATGCTACCTCTGGGAGGAAAAGTGAGCGTTGTGGGGGGGGGGGGGGTGGGGGGAACAGGGGAGGGGGGGGGTGGCCTCGGGATGAACAGGACCCCGTGGTGTGGTGGAGGGCTGGATGAACAGTAGATGGTGGAGGGGTGCCCATGGAGGGGTGGTTGAACAGGACGCCGTGGTGTGGAGGGCTGGATGAACAGTAGACGGTGGAGGGGTGCCCGTGGAGGGGTGGTTGAATAGGACCCCGTAGTGTGGAGGGCTGGATGAACAGTAGACGGTGGAGGGGTGCCAGTGGAGGGATGGTTGAACAATACCCGATGGAGTAGCGCGCGGTGGAGGCTGGATGAACAGGAGCCCGTGGAGGCTGGAGGAGGTCGACGGTGGAGATGAACAGTATCCCGTGGAGTCCCGTTTTGCGGTACGCCACACCCCTCCCGATGAACAGGACCCCCGTTTCGACCGTAGCGCTCCAACACAAGTCCGTTTCGTCCATTTTGCGGTACGCCACACCCCTCCCAATCAACATGACCCTCGTTTCGACCGTAGGAGGTCCGTTTCGTCCGTTTTGCGGTACGCCACACCCCTCCCGATCAACAGGACCCCCATTTCGACCGTAGGAGGTCCGTTTCCTCCATTTTGCGGTACGCTAGACCCCTCCCGATCAATAGGACCCCGTTCCGAATGTAGGAGGTCCGTTTCCTCCGTTGTGCAGTACGCCAGGCCTCGTTTCCATCGCCTGTTCCGTCCAAGCCCTCCCGATGAACACGACCACGCATTCCGTTCCGACCCAGCCGGTTGGCTCCCACGTGTTCCATTGCCTCTTGATGAACACGACGCATTCCGTTGCCTCCCCATGAACACGACGCATTTCGTTGCCTCCCCATGAACACGACGCATTTCGTTGCCTCCCCATGAACACGACAACGACGTTGTTTCTCCGTTCCGACCCAGCCATGTACACGAGCCCTGGCCGTACGTATGCGCGAGTAGGTGTTCGAGACCCCGCCCGTATGTACACATACGTGGCCGTATTTTCTTTCTTGCACCCTGGCCGCTGTACGTACGTGTACATGCTACGTGCGCGCCTCTACTACGACACGTACGCGCCTCTACTATGACACGTGCGCACCTCTGCATCCACCAGTATATATGTATGTACACGTTCGCGACCAGAATGACAACGCTATGTACGCTTCGACCAGGTGGGTCCCGACTGTCAGGCACTTCCTTGCCTGCAAAGATGTAGCTGGTGGGTCCCAGCAGTCAGGGGGGCGAATCGTTTTTTTGCCCGGACGCACTTCCTTGCGTGCGAAGATGTAGATGGTGGGTCCCAGCAGTCAGGGGCAAACATTTTTTCACGAAATACGGTGGCCCTTCCGATGGGTCCCCGCTGTCAGGTGGAGGAATAATTATTTTGCACGTAATAAGGAGGCACTTCCTTGCTGTGGCCATGGACCCAACTGTCAGCCTCTCCACGTATAGTCCACATCCGATGGAAGCCGTTCCTTGACCACGTTGACCACGCCGCGCCGAGAGCGCCAGGGCGGTGGACGACGGCGAGGCCTAGGAAGGGGACGACGTGGAGCCGGGGAAGACGCGGCAGTGGATGCCCACGCGTAGAGGAGTACGAGGGTTCACTGGTTCGCTGCGGTGTGAGGCTGCCGTTGCCACAGAATAACAGGGGGTGTGCGTGAGTAGAGGGATGGCCTGGCCAGCGATGGGGCCTCCGCCGCATCGCAGCCGGCCACGAGACGTAGGAGCACGAGCCACGATCGGCGCTGGTTTGGGCGGCTGGAGCAAGATGACCAGAGGTTGAAGAAGCACTACGGCCGTTGGATGGACATCGTACGGTCGCTGGAGCTAGAATCGTGCATATTGACTAAGTTGACAAAGCCCTCCGTCCCCGTCAACTTAGTAGGCCCACAAGTCAGCCTGCCACTATATTGGGTCCTAGCTAACAGGGAGAGTATTCATTTTTTTGTGCGTAATAAGGAGGCACTTCCTTGCGTGCGAAGATATAGCTGGTGGGTCCGAGCTGTCAGCGGCGGTAACGTTTTTTTCGCAAAATACAGAGGCCCTTTCGGTGGGTCCCTGATGTCAGGTGGAGGAATCATTATTTTGCGCGTAATAAGGAGGCATTTCCTTGCGTGCGGCCGTGGACCCAGCTGTCGGCCTCTCTACGTACAGTCCACTTCAGATGCATGTCGGTCGTTGACCACGTTGACCAGGCCGCGTCGAGAGCACCAGGGCGGTGGACGATGGAGAGGCCTAGGAAGGGAACGACACGGAGGCAGGGAAGACTAGGCAGTTGTTTCCCACGCGGAGGGGAGTACGACTGTACGAGGGTTTACTGTTTGTCTGCCATCACCGGAGAATAACAGCAGGTGTGGGTGAGTAGAGGGATGGCTAGGCCAGCGATGGGAGTACGGTGGGGCGGTGAGGCCTGCACGGCAGCACAGCTGGCCGTGGGGAGGAGGGAGCAGGCAGTCCCGCCGGCGCTTGTTTGAGCGGCTGGAGCAGGAAGAGCAGAGATTAAAGAAGCACGACAGCCATTCGATGGACATCCAACAGTCACTGCTTGTGCGCCAACCTTTTTTTAGGAAAGCCTCAAATCTGTGGAAAACAGCATACAGCCCATCTGCCATTATTTCTAATAATTTACAGCCCATTTGCTAATTCTTAAGGTTCTTTTTGGAGCCCATATTCTTTTTGTTAGCATTACAGCCCATATTGTGGCCACGGTTAAAAAATTATACGAAATTTTGCATATTTCGGTGCGATCCGAACTGTTTTTAATCCCGAAATTTTGACTCACATTCAAACTGATTTTAAAAATAAATGTATATCAATATAAAATCCAACAAATTCTCCACGCATAAAAATTAATGTAATTTAAAATCTTGAAATAAAAAAAGATATTTGAAACTAATTGCCGGTTTGATGCGTTTAAAAAATGTACATCCCATTTCTCATTACTGATGGGTCATTTTCTCGGCTAGCCGAATGAAAGCTCTCCTCGTCTTGAAAGATTTGCAGTCCAACAGGCCTAACAAAGCGACTTACTTGGCAAATCACAAAAAACTGGGCTGTGCCATGGACCCAGCTGTCAGCCTCTCCACGTACAGTACTCTTCCGATGGAAGTCGTTCCTTGACCACGTTAACCACGCCACGCAGAGAGCACCATGGTGGTGGACGATGGCGAGGCCTAGGAAGGGGACGACGTGGAGCCGGGGAAGACGCGGCAGTGGAAGCCCGCATGGAGAGGAGTACGAGGGTTCACTGGTTCGGCTGCGGTGTGAGGCTGCCGTCGCCACAGGGCCTGGCCAGCGGTGGGAATAGTAGGGGGCAGTGAGGCCTCCGCGGCAGCACAGCCGACCACGGGAGGCAGGAGCATGCGGCATGACCGACATTGCTTTGGGCGGCTGGAGCAAGAAGGCCAGAGGTTGAAGAAGCACTACGGCCGTTGGATGGACATCGTACGGTCACTGGAGCTAGAATCGTTCATATTGACTAAGTTGACAAAGCCCTTCGTCCCCGTCAACTTAGTAGGCCCACAAGTCAGCCTCCCACCAAGGTGGGTCCCACCTAGCCAGGGGAGTATTCACTTTTTTGTCCGTAATAAGGAGGCACTTCCGGTGGGTCCGAGCTGACAGCGGGGGGAACGTTTTTTCACGAAATACGATGGCTCGTCAGGTGGGTCCCAACAGTCAGGGGGCAAACGTTTTTTTCGCAAAATACGGTGGCCAGTCTAGTGGGTCCCTGCTGTCAGTTGGAGGAATCATTATTTTCCGCATAATAAGGAGGCACTTACTTGCTGCGGCCGTGGACCCAGCTGAGACTCTCCACGTACAGTATACTTCCGATGGAAGTCGTTCCTTGACCACGTTGACCTCACCGTGTTCCGTTGCATGCATGCGTCCATGGGCGTGGTGCGTCCCCACTGTCAGTCGCTCACGTACAGTCATCTTCCGATGACTCTCGGTTGTTGACCACGTTGACCACACCGTGCCAAGCGCACCCAAACTGGAACGACCCAGAGATGGGGAAGACGGGGCAGTGGAGTCGCAGATGGAGAGGAGTGGGAAACTTCACTGGTTCGGGTGCGCGCAGCACAGCCGCGGTGCCGCCCACGGGAGACGGGAGCAAGAACAGAGGTTGAAGAAGGAGCACGGCTGTTGGATTAACATCCAACGGTCCAGCTGCTAGAATCATTTGTTGATTAAGTTGACAAAGCCGCGCGTACACGTCCGCTTAGTAGGCCCACAAGTCAGTCACCAAATCTGACGGGTCCCAGCTGTCAACGGGATGAATAATTTTTTTCGCAAAACAAGGAGGCACTTCCTTCCGTGCGAAGATACAGCCAGTGGGTCCCAGCTGTCAGGTGGAGAAACATTTTTTCAGCTTAATAAGGAGGAACTTTCCTTGCGTGCGACCATGGACCTCGTGGGTCCCAGCCGCCAGGCTCTTCACGTACAGTCCTCTTCCGATGACTCTCGTTTGTTGACCACGCCGCACCGAACGCAGCGAGGTGGTGGACGACGGCGAGGCCCCGGACGGGAACGACTCAGAGATGGGAAAACGCGGCAGTGGAGTCGCAGATTGAGAGGAGGAGAAGGGTTATAACTGGTTCTGTTATGACATGGGGCTTTAGTCTGTGGAGAATAACAGGAGGTGTCGGGGGGTGGAGGGATAGCCTGGCTGGCAGTGGGGTAGCGCTTCGCAGCGATGCGTGCTAAGCAGAGCCGCTAGCCGCCGGAGGCCGGACCAGACGGTCCCAGCGACGCTTGAGGAAGAAGACGAGAGATTGAAGGTGCATGCCAGCCGTTGGATATAAATCCAATGGCTGTGGATGACACAATCATTTGTCGACCAAGTTGACAACGCCCTGCGTAGGCTTCGACCTATTGGCCCACATGTCAGCTTGCAAAAATGTGGCATATATTTAACCCATGTTTTCTAGAATGTACAGTCCATTTGCTGGGCTGGGTGAACAAATAATTTCGCGTCAATCAGGCCCATTTATATTTTCTAAGAAATCCCAGCCCATTTGCACTTCCTTGAAATACACGTATTAGGTGGGCTTGTTATATATATAATGTTATGTTAGAAGGAGCAATTAATATCAAAGAATAAACCGGAGAGGCACGTTATATATATATATAATTAAGAAATTAGCGAGTTATTGCTCAAAATAAAAATGAGCGCGTTATTATTAAATTGTTCCTTAAAATCTTCGCAAGCTTTTGTACACAATCACCAGGATTTTCCTTGCCTGTGAGTCAAAAACAACCAGGATTTTCCTTGCCAACCTCCGTTAAACATTTACTTCTATAAGTTAATAACACATGGGATGTTTTCATAATGTATATATAATTCTCTATAAAATATACGATAATAGTAATAATATAAATATATATAATGTGGTTAGAAGGGAAAACATAAATTGGACACATCATTACTTTTATAAGAGACCTGCGTTTTATACCCCACAGTAGGCATACTAACAAGTTCACACACAAATACAACAGAAAAGGTAAACATTCGTATCAAACTCAGGTTCACAGGACATGTTCATATTCATAGCCAACATTCACTATCAACAACTCAAAAGATTCATATATACACAAGCTCATCATACCTATGCATCCAAATGATTGATAGATCACACGACAATATTCATACATAATTCACAAAAAGATTCAGATATACACATGTTTAGTATGTTTATGCATCCAAATGATTGAGATCACAACCAATATGATCCATGGACGAACTTTAATTACCTAGGGTACAGATTGGTAAATGGTGTTCAATCGGAGGTACTTCTTGCTAAAATTATTTCTTGCACGAGTAAAGTTTCGAGTACATAAGAGGCAGCACAGATAATCTGAACTTTGCTTGTAGGTTTATCCTCAAATAGTGGCCTCGTGCCGAGGGAGGTTTGAGCAACTTGGCCACTACTTTCATCCAACTAGTTTACTGGCTCATCTTGGTCCTGTATCTCGCCAAAATTCTACATTGCAGACGAGAAAGGAGGCGGTTGAGAAAATGAACCACCCAAATTTTTTGTGCAGTTCAACTGAAATGGGGCATCCTTGGCGTGCAGACTGATTAAGTGCCAGATGAATATACGCGTCAACCAACTTGTCTGGAATCTTTAGACTCCATGCCATATAGTTCGCTACCATATGTGCCGATAACCAAAAGGCACAAGTTGGGACCAAAGACTGGACTGCGTTTTTCTGGGCTATGCACCAAGCAATATTTTTGGCGTTCACTCTCCTAATACTTGGAGTTTGACAATTGGTTGACGTCGGTTGATACTCGAATGAATATAGGCACTTCTTGTCAACATCGATGCTTGTCTGAGTGAACTTTGGAGTACATAGCAGCTGCATAAGTACCTGTCCATCTGATCATTTTGTGCAGTTCTACTGAAATCACCCGATGTAATGATTTGCCTGCGAGTCCATGCTCCAAATTACTCCTTTATGAAATCGACAAACAGTAGCACAATACCAAATTACCAATACATATGATAGGCACAATAATCAGGATAAAGACCAATACCAACCTGTGTGAGGTAGCATATTAATTACTATTTCCTTTGACCGGAAGCTGAGATAAGCCAAGCGACTGACAGCAAAGGAAGAAAGCAAGTGGAGATTAGCGACTAACAGGAAAGGACGGAAGCTGTCGAGGCAATGAAGCACCCAAAGTTTTTGTGCAGTTCCACCAAAATCGAGCATCCCTGTTGGCACATATATTGAGAGAGTGAGACTACTGTAATAGTGGGACTAGTTGATGAAACATACACTAACAAATAGAAGCACCCTCATTATCTTAATGGGTAAAGTTAGCAACATAGTAGTCTTGCTTAAAGAGAGGTATTAGTTTATTTAATCAGTGCTAATTAGCTCAACTCAACACTCAAAGCATTGCCACTTATCATAGGTTGCAAAACTTTAACGTGCAAAGATAAAGGAGTTTCTCATGACAGTAGCACGATACAAATAGAGATGACAGCAAACTAATATGGATGAAGGCCTTAGGCCCGTACCAACCTAAGGAAAAAAGCTTATTCATGTAGTCCCATAAGAGATGATAAAGCACTCACTGGAATCACACAATAGTATATATTTTTGTGCACTTCAAATATATGGTTGAAATCACTCTTGTTTACCAGTGCTGAGATTATATCGAAAGATTATCAAGAACTTCCAGCAGAGTTAAAGCACTGGCTGGGATACAGTTCATTGTATTGTCTTGTGTAGTTCCACTAAAATGTATGATTGGCACAACATGATCCTTGTTTGCACAAGTAGGAACAAGGTGAAATCTTCATTAGCTTAGTGAGAAAGGATAGGAAGACATTAGCATATTACTCAAACAGTAGCATCAAATTCATGATGGACAATACGCAAAACATTGCCTCATTGAACCAATGGCAATAAATTGACATGCAAAACAATAGCACTATTATGTCATGACACTAATAATATTCCCTCCCTGCTCCACCACATGATTCACCTCCATAGACAAACATACACACGTACAAGATTCAGCATAGGGTCCTACTAAAGATTTGTTTAACTTCAACAGGAAAATTAGGCAGTAATAAATTAGTGGTACTTAAGTACTCCTAATTAATTAAGTGAGACAGCAGAAGTGGAAGGGCTCCCTGGAGGATCGTCTCACATGTAAGGTAGTCGTTGCCGGAGCCCTTGAATGGCCTCGACTAAGGCCTCTAGCTTCAGCAAGATCACCTTGGCACTATTTATTCTTCTTCTTCTTCCTCCTCTTCATGCTCTGTTTCTCTTTCTCCTCACCAGTTGGTGAAACCAAGTACATGATTGGCCTTCTAATTCAGAATTAGTTTTGTCAGTGAGGGAGTACAAGTGTACTAGTAAAAAACAGCATTATTTTCTCATGGCAGTGGGAAAATAGAGATGAACACATGCATTAAATATCATTCTTACCTAAAGGAAGGTTATGGCGCCAATATGGATGATGAGGATTGGAAAACAGATCTCCCTTTGTGCAGTTCCACCAAAATGAACCAACTGTTCCATTCTGACATTCCAGTTAAACAACACAAAAGTCACTTCTTTTAAGAAGAGTTTTGTGCAGTGCACCAAAAGGTCACAATAGCAACCCAGTGAATTGGATATCCCTGTTTGCACAAAAAGGCACAGAGGAAACAGTCAGAGTCTCAAAAAATTACAGGAAAAAACATTTGGCTAAACTTCTCATGGCTTATAATAGTGGCATGGCTTCATTTTTACCAGGGACATTAGATTAAGAACAACTAAGGCTGCGTTTGGTTCACAGGTTTGGTGCAGGATTTTCGCAGGAACACAATTCCTACGGTATTCTTTCCCTTCCAACCGTTCGGAACACGGGAAAGGTGAATAGTGTTTCATAGGAAAGCTAGTCTGGTAGTACTGATTCCATAGGATTAGAAACATCCACGCGCTACTCATTTTTTGGGTGGAAGCCTGAGGCAGGCGCTCGCTGCCATGCGTTAGACAGGTTGCTGTGCTGTGTTGCCGGAATAAAAAATCAACCTATGTGTGGTACGTGAGGTGAGGACAAGAGTAGTCACTGTGCAGCTGAATAAACAAATAGCATCTCATACTACCAAGCATGCTACTCTAAAAAAAAATCTTTACATTTCGTAGTCCATCCGAACACATTCTCTTGAGAGTTTCCTCCGGTTCGCTGTTCCATAGTTTTATACCTACATTCCTTTCCTATTCCTCTATTTTCATCAAGACCTATGTTTTCTGCCCCTTTATTCCGAACGGAGCCTAAATATTTGGTATAAGGGCATGGGACAGTGGGTGCACCAGCAGTCCAGCACCATGTACGTAAACAGGGGCATAAAGTGGTGATTCATAGTTTGTTGCCCCGAGAAACAAACATCCAAGAAACATATCTGGGTTGGTCCTGTTTTTGTTCACTCTAGCCACCTACTCCTATGTGTGGATAGCAAATCTAGTCCTGGTCATACCACTGTGTACAGCGTTACCCCTATATTTCCCTTTTCGACCAAGAGACCGGTTGGATGACCAGTCTGTACTACTTTCACCCCCTTTCCTTCCTGTTTGTACCAAGTCCGATGTACGTACTAAATTCCCCCACCCCCACTTTATTTCTTGTTTGAACCAAGTACTCCCTCCGTCCGGAATTACTTGTCATCAAAATGGATGTGTCTAGAACTAAAATACATCTAGATACATCCATTTCAATGACAAGTATTTTCGGACGGAGGGAGTACAAGATTCGACTCCATGAAGTAGCTTTACCTCTAACAATAGAACAAAAATATGTGACGTTGAACCATCCGATTGAGAGGGGCTGAGAGGTAGAAAATGATGCACATGCAGCGACGTAGCGAGCCGGGGAAGTAGAGCTAAGGCGGTTTCGAACGAAGATATACCTGAAGGTCGTCGGGATGTGGATAGGTGGGCGGCGGGAGGCCGGATCCGCCCACAGGCAATGACGAAGGGATCAGAGGACCTCTCGCGCCGGCGCTCGGCCAGAGATAATGGTGCGGCCGGCAGTGGGTCTCCTCCCTCGCTGTCAACGACGGCCTAAACACTGCCCCTCCTCCCCTTCACCGGCAGAGGGGGATACGTCCGGATTTGTAACCAGCGGTGAGGATAGAAAGCCAGTGTTTTTTGAAGGGAGAAAGACAGTGTTACTACCCCTATCTTGTTTAGATCTGAAGAGGATGAGAGTGTGTGAATAGAGCAACCCTAGCAAGCAAGCGCGGAGGCTCCGACCTATATATACGTAGTGGGGTAGTTTTCCTTTTTCACTCCATCAAAACAATCTTTTAAAATTGTGTACTAGTACATGCCAGGTCGCAGTTTTTTTAGTTGTTGATTGTTTTTTGAGATAGCTACCCACTTGTTCCAAGTGGTGTTACGGTGTGCCAGGTCGCACTTTGTATCGTTCAAGTCTGGTACTACAAGTCCCTCCATTAAATGAACAACCACCCCTCGTAAAAATTATGACAAGCCCACGGCTAAAATTAGCGGAAACATGGGTTGCCCCAACATGCATTATTATTTATATTTTCTACTCCCTCCGTTCCTAAATATAAGTCTTTTTTATTAGCCACACCTAAGACAAGAATTTTTTTATTAGCAGTGAACCCCACATGTCATAGACACAAAAATTGTGGCAAGATTCCCTTAGGCAAGCCAAAGTGTGTCTAACAATTTGAGCAAATCAGGTTAGGCAAGTGTGGGAAAAATAATGTGGCAACATAAGACAAACATAGTCACAATCCAAACAGCCCCGTAATTTTTTGTGACATGCATGAAAATTTGGTTAGATAAATTTATAGTCAAAATTTGGCAAGGTGCATCAAATCAACACATGCAAGTATCAAAAGGAAAGTCACGGCATGCATGCATGCGTTGTACTCCCTCTATTTCCAAATATAAGTCTTTTTAGAGATTGCAACAAGTGACTACATACGAAGCAGAATATGTCTACTCCTACATACGAAGTAGCCCGTTTGAAATGTGTAAAAAGACTTATATCGAGTGCAGTGCTTTGATGTGTCGTGTCAACTCGTACAAGACCGAGAAATTTGATTACTACAACGCCCTCTCCCTCGCGAACTGAGCTCTGGTGCCTTAACTGCACCTGCCTTTGGCTTCATGACAGGAGGGCCAACCACCTGTTGGGCCCACCTGTCATAGACGCAAAGGCAGGAGCAGTAAGTAGAAGCTTTCGCTACATGCTATCCCTCCCGCACAAGGTGGACGGACATGCATCAATGGATTCGATACTGTAGAAGTAGGAGTAACATCATTGTTCATCTTCTCGAAGAGGCAAAGAGCCAAGCGCAACCCGAACGTGGCAGTTGCGAACGCTCGCGTGGTGCGGTTCCTTGGAGTACTAGCCAGGCTCTTGCATGAGACAAAATTTCTATTGTTTAACAATTAAACTCCATTATCCATTGGTTGATACTCATTCTGCATAGGTCCACGCGCTTAGCACCGTTTCCTCCTGGGGTCACCAATGTTTATTTGCTAATTAATAGCATTGCATGCAATGAACTAGCCATTGCAAGTCATTAAAAGCATGCACACCTCTCATCTCTTATTGGTTGATATGTCAAGAAACAAGAAACAAGGTAGAAGTTAATGCACCGCGCCTAAGTGTTTTGGGACTATTTGGTTTTCGTAAGATGACTTACACACCTAGACAGAGGGAGTAGTATAGCCCTGTAAACCGGAAAGGAGTATTTTCCTTTCTAGAGATTTCAACAAGTGACTAGACTACACCGTGTGCAGTACTCCCTCCCTTCCAGTTTATAGGGCTCAAATCTCAAATCTCTTGAACCAAGGCATTTTGCGATTGGAGGAATGTATCTCGTACTTTACAAAACTACCCTAAGTAAACTCATGCATTAATTATGTAGTTCTCTCGTTTTACTCTCTGCCTTGGTCGCGGTGCACAATATTGAGCACAACTATATGACTAGCCGCTCTATCTACATGCGGGACATTTCAAAGCATCCGGGCCCGTGTGCCATCCACCAAATCACAGCGAGGTGCTACAGTCGAGACTCACATGTCACCCCGGTGTGGCCGTCATGACCCGTCATATCACAAAACCCACACCTTTACCAGCAGTGGTAAGGTGGCCTCCAAGTTGGACTGGACGAAGCAACCATCATTTCACTGGAACGCTCGTTCAAGCCCTTTCTTCCCTTTCTTGAAGAAAACCTCACTCCAGGCTACTCACTTCTGCCATTTTTCTTCTGTACCGACGAAGGAAAGGTGGGAGAATCAATTATGCTGCTATATTTTCATTCCAAGAATATTCTTTTTGCGAAGCACCGACCGATCCTCACATCCTATTCTTTTCCCGTTTTCATTGCGATTGTGGTTTCCTTTCGATTGCTTTTTGTTTGTCAGTTCATTGATGGATCCTGGAGCACTAGGCAAAGAGTTGCCAGCGGATAACCCACGAGAGACAGTGATCTCCAGGAAGCGAGCACCGACCAACGAGTTGACGATGTTGGCGGGCCAACCCATGGAGACGAAGAACTCCAAGAAACAAGCACTGGACAAAGAGTTGAGGACGTTGGCGGACGAACTCCTCAAAGAAAGTTGGAAGAACAGCAAGGGCCCCACCGTGCCTACCCCAGGAACTCTGATTGCCACCTATGTGAGGCTCAAGATCGAGTTTGAGGAGATAGTCGCCGTTGAGAAGCAGTATTCCCCTGGCAAGGTGATGGCCCCCATTGAGGACGAGGAGATGGCCCCCGGAGGGATGAGATCCCCCGGTGAGCTGCACAAGGTAAAAAATAATGGCTTATTACCATAGTTGTGGTTTTTGATTATTTGCAATGTGCTTGCTAATATGTTAGGGTTGTGTAGGTGCCGGTGGACGTCCTTGATGATTCCGATGTCGTGGCCCGTCCTGTTGGCATCGCCCCAGAGATCGATTCCGATGCCACTGTCCATCCTGTGGACATCGCCCCAGAGATCGATTCCGATGTCGTGGTCAGTCCTGTGGACATCGCCCCAGAAATCGATTCCCATGCCGCTGTCCGTGATGTGGTCATTGCCCGAGAGATCGATGACAAGAAATAGTTGGTCGCGCTAATCCTTCAGGGTAGTTTGCATTGCCCTGTGTTTAATTACCAGAACGATGCGTGCTATCAAACCATCTTAGGGCTAGTGTACTGTCTTGTGTGGGCGGATCTTGCTACTTTTGTTTGATAGTGAATCATGCGATGAATCATGCGAACCCTCTCCGAGTTATGGAAACAGATGTATCCTCACCAGCTTTTGATGTAATATATGGCATGCTTAGATGTAAGTTTGAACTATTTATCATATCAGCAGGGCTTGTTTGATGATTCTTGGTGTTAGTAGGCTAGCTACCGTGCGAGCTATAGTACTTGCAAAACACTCACCGAAGAGAAATGTTGGGGCTGATGAGCTCGCGGTATGCTTATACTTATCCCTCGTCGATCGACCAATAGCCCTAGCTCCTAAAATTGTAGGCTTAGCGATCGATCAGATAATAGTCGACATACATTCAGGCCTCATTTCGTTCATAGGGTAGGAAAATCGTAGCAAAAGTACAGAGAACGTGCAACACAAAATCATAGCAGTGCAGAGACGTACTCCCTCCGTTCCAAAATAGATGACCTAGGCGGGCTAGTTTGGCCTAGTGGGTTTCAGTGATATGACGTGGTACAGTGTCGTCCAGTCTTCGCGTGTGGTAGCAGTATTGCGGGTACAGTAAGTTTTCTTGAAGAAGCGGAATTCAACGAAGTCATGATGGTTCCTTCGTCCGAACAACTTACAGTGGGAAAGGTTGGGCCTGCGATACGACCGGGGTAGACCAGGATAATTTTGTGCATGGCAGGTGGACCAGGATGGTCGACGTTCCACATGTCGGTAAATGAAAGTATTCTTTCCGATATAGAGGACGAGCAACGAGTATTCATTGTTTATTTTTGATGAAAGCTATTGTCTCCACTGTTACTATGGAGGAGAGTGAAACACGACAGCCCAGTGAACTTGGCATGTGCACCACTCCCTCCTTCCTCATGCAACGCCCAGGTTACAGCTTTTTCTCACTTTCTCTCTATCTATTTCCTCTCAAATGTTTTTTGCCTTTCTTTTTTTAAGACACAATTGTTTTTATGCCTTTTTTTAGAATTATTATTTTTATACCTAGGAGCATGTGTAGAGCCGGGCTCTTGCAGAGCCCACTCCTTGTCAATGCCTCTCTCTTCTCCACATAAGGAGTACTACTTGCTATGCATGCATGCGGCGGGCAGGTGGCGTCTTCAGGGGCCAGGGCGGTGAGAGCGGTCTCCGGAAGCGGCCCGGACTCTAGCATAATTTTGGTTTTTACAGTATTTCTTTCTCCATTGACAGGTAGGCCCGCGTAGATAGATAAAGAACACGAGCTGATGAGGCGCATGCAGACTGTTTGACTGGTCAACCAGACAGATACAGAGCTATACGCTGAGCCAGTGACTGTATAATCACCATATCTCGTATATAATGATCAAAGTGAGCTATCAAGACAAGTTCGATGACCGCCAATGCATTTTACTCGGTAATAAATGACCAGGATTGAAGGGGAATCCAAATTTGCTTTGTCTTCTGTCCTTGAGATCTTGACAAACCAATGCACTATACGGTTGTCCGGCCACTCCACCCCAGAGCTCTCAGCAAGCGTCGTTCATGCCACCGCGCCGCACACTAACCGGTAAGGCAGCGATGGCATGCCGCCGCGCCGAGTTCCTCGCCGCCCACAACCGCACACAAAATGGTAGGGAAGCGATGGCATCCCGCCGTGCCGAGTTCATCGCCGCTCGCAACCTCACAACTATGTGGGAGGAATTTTAAGATGCCAAGGCCGAATGGGCGGTAGAGCAAGAGGCGGCCAAAGCTGCACAGAGGGAGCGGAAAAGTCAGAAAGCACTCAAGAAAAGAGAGGCCCGCTGCCACAAGAAAGAAAAGGACACACGCGCTACTGCGGAGAGGTCGGCGGAGATCCAAGCACGGTGGGGTGTCGCTGACAAAGCCGGGAAGGAGAACGACGGTGTCTGGCCAGCATGTGAGAAGTAGTAGTACTAGTAGTTAGTGTGTGTGTCTGTGTCTGAGTATGAGCATGTACCAGTACTACTTGTTACTACTGTAGTTTTTAGAGCAAATTACCAGTACATTAGCCTAGACTAAATGGAAAAATTCCTATCCTAAGCATCAAATAGCATCTATTTCTCTATAGGAATTGAGATGCATGTCATCTCACTTCCTATGATTTTCATATTCCTATCCTATGAACGAAAGGAGGCCTCTGTTGGAGTAACTACTGTAGCTAGCAGTACTGCTGGTCCAATAGTTTTCTTTAAGAAGCGGAATTCAACGAAGTCATGATGGTTCCTTCATTCGAGCAACTTCAAAGTGGGAAGTGGGCATGTGATTTGACGGCTCATTAGTCATTGTTACTGTGGCGCGACGACCTGGGTGACTCTCCCTTGAGTTGTGCGTGCATGGCAAGTGGACCAGGATGGTCGTCGTCCCACATGTTGGCGAACGGAAGTATTCTTTCCGATATCGAGGAGCAAGGAAACCGCGTGGTATAGTATCACTGCTAATTGGTTCGCAAAAAAAATAGTATCACTGCCGATTTATAATTATTTTTTATTTCTGATGAATGCTAGCGTTTCAACTCTTACGACGAAGGGTGCCAAACACGGCACGTGCTGGATGTCCCACACGTCAGCGAAAGGAGTGGGACATGAACAGCGTGGTAGAGCCCAGCGTAAAAAAACAGCGTGGTAGAGCATCTCCACTTCTTCCACTTCTGGGTCGGAGACCACAAGTAGTAGTACTTAGTGGTATGAACGATACAAAGTGCGACCTGGAGAGAAAGACACGTCTAGTTGGAAGGTCTCAGGGCAAACACGTAAACAAATATAAAAGTTAATATGTGCCTCCAACTAATATAGTAGTATAGAGTACTTAGGCACGTACTCCATAGCATCACCGTGCATTGCACGTACAAGATTTAGTGGTAGTACGTAGTAAGAGACAAATGCCGCCCAAGAGTTCCCTTCTCGACCTACTTTTGGGTGTTTGGTAGAGTGTATGGAGGGTGCATGAGTCCACACTAGTTTAGCACAAATACACTAGAAGCATGCATGAAGAGAGCATGCATGAAGAGGGGTGTTGAGTTGAGCATGCATGAAGAGGGAACAACTATGCTGAGACGAGAACGCAACCAAACACACCCTATATGCCACGCATGTTCATACCGTGCCTTTCTACTTCACTTACTGTGCTACATTACTCAGGTTCGTACGTCCACTACTGGGTACATGTCTGTCTCGTAGTTCTAGTCCCACGTATTCTTCATATAGATTGAACGAACCTTGCATAACACATGCACCTTGATGCTAGATGTCTCGCGTGTTGGCAAAAGGATGAACAAAGCTCACGTAAAAAAATAGAGTGGAAGAACATAGATTCCGGACGACCGAGAAGGAGCAAGGAACCTCGTGGTGGAGCGTCTGCACTCATAATATTTAATATTATTCAGCGATATAAAATTAACCAATCATCTCCAGAGTGGACTGGAAGAGTACAAAACACGGCAGCCCAGTGTAGTTACATCATACTAGTACATGGCTAACCCATGCTATCACCATATTTCTTGGCTTCCGTGCGACACCTATCTCTAGTAATCCAACAGCTTGTATCGGTTCTCCCTCCCCATCTCTATCAAAGTGCGGCTGGCTGGCGTTTCTGCCGTCTATTGAGGTCGGTTAACTATCACATGTTAGCGACATGCCAAGAGCATTCTAAAAAAATCCTTTCACGTTCCGTTTCCAAAAAGAAAAAATCCTTTCACATACGAATTTGCCTGTATGCTTTGAGCAACTTGCATGTCCTATACTACTCCTGTTTGATACTCTAACTTAGCTAGAGGTTAGACCAATTCATGACTAACCCTGAACTAACTGTAGCCAAAGAGGTGTTTGGGGGACAGGGTTAGATTGACAATAAATGCACTTCATGGAGAGAGAAAAGTGATTTTTAGTGGTCCCAATGAGAACTATCTCCAATTAGCACCTCTTGGGTGGGATAGTTTTTTTTGGTGGGTTCGGTGCAACTTGCTCCAATTTAAACCCTCATGCTTGGATACTTTAGGGCTATTTGAGCCCCAACTAGCTCAAACTAACTCTAACCCATGGATCCAAATAGGGCCTATGTCCAGTCTCGACGCGGAGCAGTCGTGTGCACCGGGAAGCGGCACTCTCTCGGCCGTCGCGCCACTTCAAAGCCGGCGCCAGTGAGAGGTCGCCTCCGCTCTGGCCGGGCATTAATGCGGCACTGACGCTCCAGGGCGACGCTAACCGTTTCATGCGGGAAGCACGCGCTAGCAAGGGAGTATAGGTTTTGAACCGTTTCAGGTGTAGTACTGGTAGTTTGCAAAACTACTTAATTATTGCTCCCAGTTTGCTAAGAAATTGTGGTAAAAACGTTATTCCACAGCCCACTTCCCTTCTCCTTCCTCTTCCACCGCCCGCGCACGTCCGTGGGAAGCGACCGGTCAACCCTTATATAGGAGTGCTAGCACAAATAGATGCATGCATGGCCACTAAAATTTCCATATTAAAGCGCCGCTCCGGCAGGAGTATGGCGTATGTTGTTACCTTCGGCCGGCCCATGGCTACCAGGCGACGGTGACCAGAGAAGAGGCGGCGGGAGGGGAATGAATGCAGCTACTGTTTGGGTTCGCCTTTCGGCTTAAATAAATGCGCAGCATCACGTGTACCCACGGGTGCACAAATTGTAACATACGTGTCTGCTTAAGTGGGCATCACATAACTGGTGTGTGTGTGAGAGAGAGACATTCTGAGAGACAGAGTGCGTGTGTGCGACTCTACTCTTCGGACATGTACTCAACCTTTTGCATCGGGATATAAGTATAATGGTATTTACTTTAGCTAGTGATTTACGTGGCCATATTAACGTGGTTGTGTCAAAAAAATGTCACTTCCTGCTCATGATTTGCGTTATATAATTACAAGCAAGATTCTCGTGCATTGCACGGAACATCAATATGCATTTTTTTTACAAAACACCTGTTGTGATTGACCCATGCAGGAGTAATCCCATGTGTAAAAACTAATGATATCTCGAGAATTTTATCGAAAAACTGGTATCTCGAGAATGTCATCGAAAAAATGAAAGATGAGAGATAAGGCGAGGAGGAGTGGAGCGTGGTGGTGACTGGTGGTTGGAATGGGCGGATGCATGGGGATGGACGGCGCCGGCAGGCGGCAGCGGCCACCATGCATGCTAGATTGTTCCAGAGACTCATTCCTTTTTTAATTGCTGACCAATGAGGTTGTGGGAGATAATGATGTGGAGAGAGGTGTGGGTATCTTTTGTAAAATTATCATAGTTTGATTTCTATCCTTAGATATAGATCATACGGTCTGTATTACAAGATGGCAGGCACACCATCACCGCGAACTCATTTTTTATAAGGGTACAGATGATAAGTTTGCTGACTACTAAAGTAAAGTGGAATTTGTCCATGTTATGCAAGTAAATAAAGGTGATTGTTTATCATACGGGTAAGGTTGGATGAAGGGTGATAGGAACAAATGCTCCGCCTAGAGCATGTGTGTGTGAGATGGAGTCTTAGTGTGTGTGGGGTGTGTGTGTGTGAGAGAGAGAGAGAGAGGAGAGAGAGATGGAGTCTTAGTTTGCGTGTGTGTTTGTGTGTGTGTGAGAGAGAGAGATGGAGTCTGTGTGTGTGTGGGGGGGTGTGCATGTGTGTGTGTGTTTGTGTGTGTGTGAGAGAGAGAGAGATGGAGTCTTAGTGTGTGTGTGTGGGGGGGGGGGGGGGGGGGGGGGTGCGTGCGTGTGTGTGTGTCGCAGGGACCTCTATGGCAGATGTAATTTAAGTGTGCATGGCTTCATCATATAGAGGTGATGTGTATGGCAGAGGCCACCAACGATGGGGTGCGAGAGAGAAAATGCCCGTAGAGAGGGAAGAGAAGGTGTGTGCGCGTGAGAGGAGTCGACATCGAGAGAACGTGTTTGTTCGAGAGACATCGAGGAAGACTACTATATATCGATGGTGCATGTAGGCGGGAATTAAACAAAGGGATGGTCTTATTGGTTTCGGGGATATAGGGGAAGAGTGAGAGGCGGGGGGGGGGGGTAGCTAGAAGGAGATTGTTAAGTGTGAGTGTGTGTTTTACCCATCCAGGCGGAAGTTGTGTGCACAAAAGAGGAGAACAATTCGATGTGGCGTTAGGATTGAGGGTAATTAACTACGTATGGAGACATAGAGACCTTGAACGTGCATGTGTGAGAGGTATACATGTATACATGGGATGTGTG
The DNA here is from genome assembly GCF_003073215.2 of Triticum urartu. NCBI lineage: Eukaryota > Viridiplantae > Streptophyta > Magnoliopsida > Poales > Poaceae > Triticum > Triticum urartu. The sequence goes on along the minus strand of NC_053026.1, from coordinate 377,463,651 downwards.
TGTGTGTGCGCGCGCGCATGATCGAGATAAAAGAAAGAAGACATAAGTCATAAGATCAACAACATGGGAGAGACGGATCGGTATGACAATATGCATGCATGTGACAATGCTGGGAAGAAGGCCCGATAATTGAGCATGTGTTTTTCTCTTTAAGAGATAGTGGCGTGGGCTGGAGCATGCATCTATGGCGAGCAGAGGGAGTGAGGCGCAACGATTCTGCAAAAGAGACCAACCTATAAATGCATATGTATGGAGAGACATATATAGTGTGGGTGATAGGAAGCAAGACTCCGTGCGAGAAAGAAATATTGACGTTAAAACTACAGATAGATACAGAGATGGAGATGCTAGCTAGAGGGACATCCGCTAGTTTGGGTGTTGGAGATGACCGTCGGGTGGTTCAAAGGGTGAAGTTGTATATGTGTGTGAGAGGGCACTTGACTGCATGTAGAGAGAAACATATGTAGTGTGCGTGATAGGAATCAAGAGTGAGGGCGAGAAAGAAGGTTGATGGAGAAACAGATAAATAGAAAGATAAAGATGCTAGCTAGTGTGCGTTAGAGATAGGAGTCGAGTGGATCAGAAGGCTGGTTATGTGTGTGGGTGTGAGAGAGATAGAGAGAGGGTGCATGTGAGTCACATACAAACACATATCAGAGAGAAATGAGATCCAGAGAGACAGAGTTTTGTGTCTGCGAGAGAGAAAGATATTTCACAACGAGAGTGATAGCTAGAGAGACATACGAGGGAACGCAAGATATCTATAGGGAGAGAGGGTGTGTGTGAGCGACATACAAGAGAACAATGGAGAAATATGAGACCCTGGGAGACAGAGTTTGTGTTTGTGTGTGAGAAAGAGATACTGAAGAGGAAGAGTCGTAGGTTCTCATATCTAAGGAGCGAAAGACATCTCTGTATGAGGGGTGTGTGAGTGGCACACATGGGAATAGTAGAGAGAAATGAGACCACGGGATACAAAGTTTTGTGTTTGTGTGAGAGAAAGGGATTCCACATGGAGAATCATAGTTAGAGACACATAGCAGGGAGCAAGATATACTTAGAGAGAGATAGAGTGATGAAGGTCGAGGGAGAGAGTACCGTCAGTGTGTTACGAACATAAAAGATCATTGTCGACATACAGGTAGCACGAGAGATACCTGAGAGACGATGAACGCGTATAGGTCCAGTGAGATAGTCCTGTATAAGCATGAGTGATAGCTATAAGAGACGAATATCTGGATTAAAGGGGATTCAAATATTTAAACTGGAGATCACGACATCGATAATATCATAACGCAAATTGGTGTATCAAACATGCATATTCATTTGAATTTGGGCACACGTGTAATGTTATATAGTTTATCAATATTGGTGATCCATAGATTCTTCAATTACAAACAATGCATGGTTTATATGCAATTAATGTCTAAATGGGATTACACTATATGTTGCTGTCGGATTTCGGGTTCCGGCAGACCCTTAAGGTTCTAACACTGGGGTGCGCGCGGAGATCTCTCCCCTACCGATCTACGTCCGATCTCCTCGCGTGATCTAAGCTAGAAACAATGAACAACACAAGGGACACGAGATTTATACTGGTTCGGGCCACCGTTGTGGTGTAATACCCTACTCCAGTGTGTGGTGTGGTGGATTGCCTCAGGGGCTGATGATGAACAGTACAGAGGAAGAACAGCCTCGCGAGAGGTGTTCTTGAGCTGGTGCGGGGTGTTCTACTTAGTCCGAGGTTTTTCCTCTATCTGGTTGGATGCCTCTATCCGGTTGGGTGCCTCTATTTATAGAGGCCCTGGGCCTCTCCCCAAATAATGAGCGGGAAGGGCGCCAACAATTGGCCATTTTGAAGGGGAACATCTAGTACAAGTTATCCTGACCAAAGGTGGTCTTCGGCTGCCAAAAGCACTGGCGGTGACGCCTTCTTGGGCTCCACGGTGACCTCCGTCCTGCCGCTCTGCTGGTCTTGGTCTCGTTGCACCGGAATGGTAACCTTTGCCCGATGCCCTGGCCTGTGCTTGCTCCCTTTGCACCAAAGGGGAAACAAGGCCACTGCACAGGCCGGCGCCCGCCTGGCGCCCGCATGGTCTCGATCGTCATGGCTTGCGTCACGGGCCCCTCGCGAGGTGCCCCTGCCTTGATCTCTCCACCTCCTCGTGAGCCTGCCTGATGAGGCTGCCCCATGAGGAAGCTTCCTGTCGTCCGCCCCGCGAGGCTTGGCCCCTCGCGAGGGTCTTGAGCTTGAGCTGATGAAGATGGGCCGCGCTGGGCCCCCACTTGAGCCATGCCGCAGGCCGCAGGCAGGCAAGTCTAGGGACCCCCGTTCCCAGAACGCCGACAGTAGCCCCCGGGCCCAAGGCGCGCCCGGGCTTGGCCTAGCAAAGAAGCGAAGGGGCAAGCGCGGAGCGTCGCGGGCCCCAACAGCCTGCAGCCTCGGGCGCCGCGTGGCGGTTGATTGGACGTGGGCGTCTGCGCTTCCCACGATGCCTCGGCAATCGCACGACTTGACAAGTCCCTGCATGCAAGAAACCGGTCATGATTACCTGCGATCATGGTGGCCGGCGGTTGGCCTTCTCTGGCTATAAGTACGGGACTGCGTGAGCCGCTTCAGTCCATCCCTTCCTACTACTCCTTTTCGTCTTCTTCCTTGTCCTTGCTTCTTTTTGCGCCAATGGCACCAATCCACCGGTTTTGTGCATAAGAGAAGGGAAAGGCCCCCCGAGAGGGCCCTGACCCGCTTCCGCCGAAGAAGCGGCTGGTCCTCTGCCGCCGAGATGAGGGCACTTAGCAGGAGGCATCGAGGCCCTGGTATGAGCGGCCGCCGCCTGGGTTTCCGCTGCCCATGTACGCTTGCGTCGTGGGTCCTCGGGGAGAAGGCGTCGAGCGACATCGACAACGCCACCGTCGACGCCGGCGTGTCACGGTGGTGCGCGTCGTTCCTCCTAGAGTCCACACCAAGCGCTCCTCTCGCGAGCTCGTGCTTGATGCCGCCATGCCTCCGAGCTCTTGGATCCGCCTTCCTCCCTCCTTCGCCTTCGAGATGCCACGGAGCGGGGCTCTGGAGCTCTGGCTGCAGCACACCGACTGCAGTACCCCTGCGACCGGAGCGGAGGTCGCGATCGTCGCTCCGGGCAAGGTCTTCATGACCCGGGGCTGGGGTGAGATCGCCCGGGTCTGCCAGACGGAGGGTGCCCTTGTAATCCATCTTGAATATGACGGCGCCTCCCTGATGTTCTTCAAGGTCTTCGACGCTGAGGGACGCTGGCTGGAGTGCTGCCCCAAGGGAAGCGGCAGGGGCAACAAGCTGGCGAGGACCTGGCCCACCCATCGGCCCTCCAGCAGCTCCTCGGGCAGCAGCGGAGGAACTGGGGAATCCAGCGGCTCCCCCGAGCTTCTCGCGACTCCGAAGACGAGCGACGACACCTACGAGCCTCCGAGCTCGCACCGTGCTCGGAGTAGGGCAGCTGCACCAAGCCGCCGATGCCACTGATCTGGATGGGGTTGGCGCCGGTGCCGGGTAGCCCACTGTTGATGATGGCGTCCCCTGTGGAGGTGCGGGCAATTGGAGTTCCTTAGGATTAGTACCTTTTGTTCCCTGCAAGGAATCAAAGCAACACCCCGTGGGGGTATGTAAGGCTCCTGCCATGTCTTTTGTAAACATTATATCCTTAATATGAATTGATGCGAGGTGCTTGTCCTGTCGCGGCTTGGCTCCCCCTTTCTATCCTCACGAGGACTTAGCGCTCTACGCCGACAGGTCCCAGTCCCCAGGCAGGCTTCAACCGTCGCTGGTATGCCAGGTCGCGATGCCGTGGTCAAGGCCAGGAGGTGAGCGGCCCAAGGTCCGGTAAGAGCCCCCGAGTCGCGATGCTCGAGAGGTCCCCTTTAGCGCTCAATCAGCCCTTGCTGGGCGAGAAAGGAAGGCAGCGTCGTCGCGACAGAGCCGCATTAGGCGTGGGTTTGGCGCTGCGTTGGTCCAGCTCCATTAAGGGCGTGACTTATCTTTTGAGTTTGGTGTAGTTCTTCGATGAGGCGCCCGACCCGAGAGGTGGTAGCTGAGGCACTGCTGGGTTGGGTCCTCGTGAGCTTCTTCCCACTCCCCTGCACTTCCCTTAATGCTCTACGTCCTCAGGTCCCGGCCCTCGAGCGAGCTCAGCCACCGCTGGTATGACAGGTCGCGATGCCGTGGGTCAAGGCCAGGGTGAGGGCTGGAGAGCCAGTAGGAGCCCATGAGTCGCGATGCTCAGGCGCCCCCCTTTTAACATGCAAGCGGTCTGTGCCGGAGAGAAGGAGAGAAAGCTCGCAACGTCCCCAACGTTGCTCCTGGAGTGGATCCTGCACATCAATCATAAGGAGAGACAAGACCTGTTGTTACGGTTGCCATCCAACCTTTGGTCGCTTTGAGGAAGTGATCGGGGCACTGAGGGCCTGGTGAGGTGGCGCCTTGCGTGGCCGCCGCGGCCAGAGCTTGACCACTCAGATTTGTCGGTGTTGCAGGGACGGACCCGTACGCAAATGCCGTGCCAGAGCGAGCGGCTCCATAGGCAGGCGTCAATCGAGCAGGCAATTTGGTCGGGTATGTTAAGCACGCAGGAGGAAATTCATGTCAAGTAGATGCAGGAAAAGCAAATGCCGCTGGGTCAGGCCCGAGCAGCTTGGGGATGATGCAGCCCGAGGGGCTCCCCCAACAAGGTATGTAAAGAGCATAAGCAAAACGGATACATGCCGCAGCGACGGACCCACACGACCTGGGAATGATGCGGCCCTGTGGGCGCTCCCAGCTAAAAATGGAACTTGGAAAGATGTCACGTGATGTCGTTGGAGATGAAGCGATTCTGAAGAAGCGGGCAATGCACGGTGAAGACATCGACCCTCACGAGCCCCCAGGCCCAGGAGCCTTGGGAGGCTCCGGGGGCACAGGTGGGTCCTCGAGGGCCATCTCCACTTCCGCCAGGACTGCACAATGCCCGACCTCCTGAACCTCTAGAATGCTCCTCAGCAGGCATTGATGAGCGGCGACCGCGTTTGGCAGGCCAAAGGGCATGCAAACATAGCTGTGAAGTGGACCCTCGCAATGCCCCGCGCGCGAAGGCCAGAGGTGCTCCTGAGACGCGGCTCGGTTGAGCCCTGGCACGTTGATGCAGACGCGCAGCCCACCATCCTCACCTGGATGTGGGGCTACGGCGGGCGAGCGGCGGCTGCCGCGCATGACTCTTGACTCCTGTAACTCCTGGGTGTTTCTTGCGATGAACTCCTGAGGGTTTGGTCTTCCTTGCCTTGTATCTTCCTGAGGGAAACGTGCCTGGAAGCACCCCTCCAAGTGGTGCCCGAGCTCCTCCCTCGCGACCTTGGCAAAGTCGGCGGCTCTCCAAGAAAGAGCCCCCGAGCCCTGCCTGAGGAGGGCGCCGGGCGCGCCTTCCTATGCGAGAGAGGGTGGCGCTCCCTGATCGGGCGCAAATCCTGACGCAACGCCTCCGGAGGCGCCTGCCTCCTTATAGCTTGGGCTAGGAGAATCCTTCTTCTTCTTAAGGGTTGCCTCGGGAAGTCTTCCGCTCCTATGATCTGGGTCTTCGATTGCTGCGGCTTGGAACGCGCGCTCAAGTGAACACACTGCGTCTCTTTCTTCGCAGGGCATGATGATGACTCCACCGCTTCCTGGCATCTTGAGGACATTGTAACCATGGTGAGTCACTGCCATGAACTTAGCTAGGGCTGGGTACCCGAGGATGGCGTTGTATGGCAGGCGAATGTGGGCGACGTCGAAGTCGATGAGCTCGGTGCGGTAGTTGTTGCGCTGCCCGAAGGTGACTGGAAGGCGAACCTGCCCTATTGGAACAGTGGAACCATCAGTGACTCCTGAGAAAGGCTTGGTCGGCTGAAGCTGATCGTACGGCACTTGGAGATTGTCGAATGTCTCAACGGACAGGACGTTGAGTCCTGCCCCGCCATCAATGAGGGTCCTGGTGACCTGCACATTGCTGATGACTGGGGAGCAAAGCATCGGGAGGACTCCGACCGTTGCCGCGCACTTGAGCAGATCCGCTGAGCTGAATGTGATAGCGCATGCAGACCACCTGAGAGGGCGCGTGGCCTCAAGCTTGGGGAGGACTGCATTCAGCTCGCGAGCAAACTGCTTGAAGATGCGCTATGAGGCTGGGGCTTGGGCGCCACCCAAGATGCAAGCGATTGCACGTGGCTCCTGGAAGCCCCCAGCCCTTGGTCTTGATGTTGGTCTTCATTCCTCCTTGGCGGTGGCGGCAGAGGAGGAAGGCCTGCGTTGCCGTGTGGGTGATCCTCATGAGGCTGATCTCTCCAGCCTCCCTCGCGAGGCTGGTTCTGCCAGCGATCCTCGCGAGGTCAGTCACGCCACCCTTGGCGAGGGCCACGATCTTCCCAGCGTCCTCCACCTCTTCCTCCTCCTCGGCCATAGCCCCTGTCATTGCGCTCGGGACATCGGCCGACTCGCCCATCTCGCACGGCCCTGAGCTCTTGACATTCGTTGGTGTTGTGGGTGTGGAGGTTGTGGTACACGCAGTATCGGCTGCCCTTGGATGACTCAGGCTGATCCCTGCCTCGCTTGGTGTCTGTTCCGCTGCAAGCACTGCAGCCCCCTTGCGCTTCACGTCCTTGGCCTTGAGCTTCTTCTCTTCTGGGTCGGCAGCCGGGAGTTCGAGGAGGGAGAGACGCCCTTCCTCAGCCCTGGTGCACTTGGTCGCCAAGTTGAACAGCTCCAGGGATGTGCACATGTCCTCATGGATTGCTAGCTCCTCCTTCATCTTGATGTCGCGCACGCCATCGGAGAAAGCTGAGATGATGGCTTCCTCAGTCACCCTGGGGATCTTGAGGCGAGCATTGTTGAAGCGCTGGATGTATTTCTGCAGGGTTTCCCCTGGCTGCTGCTTGATGCGGCGCAGGTCGCTCACGGTCGGGGGCCGGTCGCGAGTGCCCTGGAAGTTGGCGATGAAGCGGGTGCGCATCTCGTCCCAGGAGGAGATCGTGCCAGGAGCCAGGTTCAGGAGCCAAGTGCGGGCGCCGTCCTTGAGCGCCATGGGAAACCAGTTCGCCATGACCTTTTCGTCTCCGCTGGTGGCTTCAATGCCCAGCTCGTAGAGCTGCAGGAACTCCGCGGGGTTCGCCGTGCCATCGTAGCGAGGGGGAAGCTCAGGCTTGAACTTGCCTGGCCATGTGACGCCGCGTAGCTCGGGGTGAAGGCGCGGCAGCCTGCTGTGGCCACCGGCCCCCTTTGCTGGTGCTGGGCTTGTTCCTGGGGATTACCACGCGCCGCCGCTTGGAGCAACACGAGGTCTTGGCGTGGAGGCGCAGGGACGCGATCTTGGCGCGCCGGCGCTGGGAGCGCGTGGTCACCTTCTTGGGGACTAGGGATCTCCTGGCAGCTTCCTTCTTGTTGCGCTGGCGCCGGACGTGGAGGGTCCCGCCCTGGGGCTGCGCGTCTTGGAGCCAAGGTGCCTTCTTGGAGAGGAGGTGGCGGAGGCGCCTCCCGATCCTCGCCCCTTGCGCGGAATGGAGGGTGAGGCAGCGAGAGGGATGGCAGGGGGGAGCCCCCTGCGGTGCTGACGAGCTCGGTGATGCGGGCGAGCCAGTCCTCGTAGAGGTCATCGACGGGGCGGTAGTGTAGGAGCTCTCTTGCCAGGAGCAGCGCGGCGTGCGCGTCCGTGGGGGCGCGACGGGCATGGGACGACGAACCAGCCGGAGTCAGCGACGGGATGGCGGTGCGGCCATCCCGCCGCACCGAAGGATGCTGGGACGAGGCCGGCTGCTCGTTCCCCGCCGGGCCGGTGGCGGCGTTGGCGGCAGGCGACGGGGAACGACGGGGTCGTCCGCCGACGGGCGCCATCTGGGCGACGCGGTTGGCGAGAGCGGCCCGGCGCTCGGCGCGAGCCCGACGAGCGTCAGCCATGGACACGACGGAAGATCACATGCGAACAGCGGAAGAAAGATTTCGGCGCACCCCTACCTGGCGCGCCAAATGTCAGATTTCGGGTTCTGGCAGACCCTTAAGGTTCGAACACTGGGGTGCGTGCGGAGATCTCTCCCCTACCGATCTACGTCCGATCTCCTCGCGTGATCTAAGCTAGAAACGATGAACAACACAAGGGACACGAGATTTATACTGGTTCGGGCCACCGTTGTGGTGTAATACCCTACTCCAGTGTGTTGTGTGGTGTATTGCCTCAGGGGCTGATGATGAACAGTACAGAGGAAGAACAGCCTCACGAGAGGTGTTCTTGAGCTGGTGCGGGGTGTTCTACTTAGTCCGGGGTTTTTCCTCTATCTGGTTGGATGCCTCTATCCGGTTGGGTGCCTCTATTAATAGAGGCCCTGGGCCTCTCCCCAAATAATGAGCGGGAAGGGCACCAACAATTGGCCATTTTGAAGGGGAACATCTAGTACAAGTTATCCTGACCAAAGGTGGTCTTCGGCTGCCAAAAGCACTGGCGGTGACGCCGTCTTGGGCTCCACGGTGACCTCCGTCCTGCCGCTCTGCTGGTCTTGGTCTCGTTGCACTGGAATGGTAACCTTTGCCCGATGCCCTGGCCTGTGCTTGCTCCCTTTGCACCAAAGGGGAAACAATGACACTGCGTAGGCCGACGCCCACCTAGCGCCCGCCTGGTCTCGATCATCATGGCTTGCGTCACGAGCTCCTCGTGAGGTGCCCCTACCTTGATCTCTCCGCCTCCTCGCGAGCCTGCCTGATGAGGCTGCCCCATGAGGAAGCTTCCTGTCGTCCGCCCCGTGAGGCTTGGCCCCTCACGAGGGTCTTGAGCTTGAGCTGATGAAGATGGGCCATGCTGGGCCCCCACTTGAGCCACGCCGCAGGCGGGCAAGTCTGGGGACCCCCGTTCCCAGAACGCCGACAGTTGCGTGTGTGAAACACATTACACATGTTCGAGAAGTAAAAAAACCCGCATGAAACACACATTAATTGGAGACAGTTAGCGAGGAATGCATACATTGGATTTCAACATAAAGTGGTTTCAAATATTTCAAAATCCAAATTGATGGATACATCCTTATGAATCTGAGATCATGCCATTTGTAAACCATATGTATGTATAAATGGTTTTGTGCTTTTGAAAGTATATATAAAAAACGATGTATATAGAATGTAATTCCAATTGAAAATGGATCCCGCCCGAAAAAATAGAATACAAACGGGATCCGAATTGAGTTGGCACGGTAAACGTGCACTCTGCAAAATTTGAACGAAGCGGGGAAAGTCGCAGTAACCGCCCGAAACCAAAATCTGCAAGATGGAAATCACTACTGCCTATCCCTGCCACGCAAAGCCTATCTGCTGGATTTCTATAGGTTTCGATAGGGGTAGGTTTGTAATTTCACCCAATCGTGACGTAATCGCCTCTCACCCGGATTCATACACGGTGGGCACCAAAACACAGTGTGTCCTCGGCCGAAATCGACTCCCTCCCCGATTCATATTCATACACGGTGGGAGCCAAAAACTCGTCGGCAAATATTCGGTGTATGCGAGATTACCATCCTATCCCCAACCGACTAATGTTGCTGTGATGTAGTAGAAATTTGAGATGGGGGCTAAGTTTGTAAATTTCCCCGCATTTGAGACAAGCGCGCCCTGAATACATGGTTCCCCCCTTCCTCTCTACCTCCCTTTTCCCCATTCGTACTCCGTGGGCGCCAAAACACCCTATCCACCCCACCCTCCTCCGTCCGCCACCCCATCCACCACCGTCCTCCTCCACCATGCTAGAGCTGATACCCCGACGCCGCCGTCCTTTACAAGAGATTGACCTCTCTCATCCACGGCTTCGGACCGGGATCCTTGCATCCCGTCCTCTCGCTTCATCCCCGACGTCGTCCACCTTGCCGGCTCTGCTCCTACGACTGTCTCGTCCACCACACCCTGCCGCCACCGTCTACCCTCCTAGATCTGCTTCCACGCCGCCGATAGCCATCGCTACCGCAGCACCGTCAAATTCTCAGCAGATGCGTACACGGCGCCGCACCAGAGGCGGTACTCTTTCGTATCTGGTCAACTTATTTATCACAACAAGAAAATAGATCGCCACTTGTCGGTGTCAAAACCGGCGGATCTCAGGTAGGGGGTCCCGAACTGTGCGTCTAGGCCGGATGGTAATAGGAGGCAGGGGACACGATGTTTTACCCAGGTTCGGGCCCTCTTGATGGAGGTAAAACCCTACGTCCTGCTTGATTAATATTGATGATATCGGTAGTACAAGAGTAGATCTACCACGAGATCAGAGAGGCTAAACCCTAGAAGCTAGCCTATGGTATGATTATATGTTGTGATTGTTGTCCTACGGACTAAAACCCTTCGGTTTATATAGACACCGGAGAGGGTTAGGATTACACAAGGTCGGTTACAAAGGAGGAGATATCCATATCCGTATTGCCTAGCTTGCCTTCCACGCCAAGTAGAGTCCCATCCGGACACGAGACGAAGTCTTCAATCTTGTATCTTCATAGTCTAACAGTCCGACCAATGGAGATAGTCCGGCTGTCCGGAGACCCCCTAATCCAGGACTCCCTCAGTAGCCCCTGAACTAGGCTTCAATGACGATGAGTCCGGCACGCAGTATTGTCTTCGGCATTGCAAGGCGGGTTCCTTCTCCGAATACATCACAAAAGAATTTGAATACGAGGATAGTGTCCGACCCTGCAAAATAAGTTCCACATACTGCCGTAGAGAGAATAATATTTTTGCAAATCCAATTTGCTGACTTGTTTTGGCAGCATGACGTTATGTCATGGCCCGGTGATTATTCGAACCGTTTTTCTTCAGCCAGCCCCACACATAACGCGAGGTGGTTTCTTGACACGTCTTGTCAAAGCAGAGACCGTGTTCCCCCAATTACGGGATTCTCATTAATGCGGTCATGGGTAACCCAACCGTGTCTAGGACTCCTAGATTATAGGCAAGTCCTAAACGGCTACAGAAAGGACGCTTGATATTCACCCTCTTTATAAAGGGACAAGGTTTTCGCTTTTTCCCTCTCGTGCTCAGTCGAACCCTTCCCCCGCCTCGAGTTCCAACACCCAAAGCCCAGGTTAGGTGCTCCAGATCTTCAATCATGTCCGGATCCAACCTTCAAGGCCGATGGATGCCCTTCTCCGTGACGGAAGAGGACATCAAGAAGTTGAGGGAGGCCAGATACCTGACTGCTGAGGTTTCGCATCGGCTTCCTGCTCGAGGGCAGGTCGTCCCTACTCCCGAACCCAACGAGAACATCGTGTTCGTCTCCCACTTCCTCCGAGGCCTAGGCCTCACTCTGGATCCCTTCGTCAGGGGTTTGATGTTCTATTACGGGCTAGATTTCCATGATCTAGCTCCGGACTCCTTTCTCCACATCTCGACATTTATTGTCGTGTGTGAGGCCTTCCTCCGCATTACCCCTCACTTCGGCCTATGGCTCCAGACCTTTGAAGTGAAGCCGAAGATGATCGAGGGGCAACATGCAGCGTGCGGAGGTGCATCAATAGGCAAGATGGCAGGAGCTCCATGGCCGAAAGGTTCCTTTCCAGAGGTGTCCGAATTATGGCAACGGGAGTGGTTTTATGTCACAGATCCCAGAAGTGCCAAGTGGGCGGCTGCCCCCGCTTTTCGCTTGGGCCCCCCACCACGACTATTGTCATGGATTAGTAGAGGTCTGAGCTGGGGTCCAGCCAAGGACGTGCCTATACTGCAAAGCCGCATTCGAGATCTCTTCGAGGGAGATTTTAATTTGGTCGTGGTAATACAAGTTATGCTGGTTCGTCAAGTCCAGCCTTGCAAATGCCGGCCCCTTCGCTTGTGGGAGTTCAACCCAGAAGGACCGTGTGCCATTCAAAGTTTCCTCGGCCTGCTGCACGAGGAGATGTACAAGTCATTCTTCGGACCTCAAATAGAGTGTCCGGATGCTACTGAGGACGTGGGCCTGAGCAGTAACCGCGCCGCCGAACAAGTAAGAAATCCTCTAGCCGAACACACTGTCCTTTACTCATCATGAAGTTATTTCTGAGAGTTTGCTCTTTGACCAAGACTGGCTAACAAAGGCGAAGATGATTCGGTGTTCGGCCCCCCTTCCTGAGGGTTTGGAAAATCCGGTATTGGAAAAGATGCTCGAGCTCGCACCTTGCCCGGAGCCCTCGAAGGAAGATACATGGGGGAATAATATGGGCGGAAGCGGGCCCCCATCGCTGCCAGTTCCAACCGAGGGAATGAGCGCCTCCTTAAAAGAGGATAACCGGGGGAGGAAGAGGACTGCTTCCAAGGATCCGGAAGCCGAGGCCTCCAAATGAGAGAAGAAGTCTCCAATAGAGGGCCCTGCCTCGGGGGGTGCTCTTGCCGCACAAAGTCCGCGGGGGGATCAGCCCTCCAACGAGTCGTAAGTGATCCAAAAAATACTTTAGTAGTGAAGGTATACTATCTTTCTTCTGAGAAAATAACCGCCGCATATATCTTGTAGTTCGGGTCTTAGCCCTTCTCAGCTGAGCTCGTCTTCGGGGGATCTTCTTCCGGAGATGATGGAGAATGAACCGCCTCCCCCGGACTCCTCCGCTCAAGAAGCGAGTGACCCCGAAGTGTCGTCACGGAGGGCCTCTCCGGATCCGGTGAGGCCAGAAGATAATCCCATAGACTCCCGAAGTCCCCAGCATCCGGCTCCCGAAGAGAGCAAACAAAAGAGTCCGGCACCGTCTGGTATGCGGTCGGACATTCTGAGGGAGCTGTTGGGGCGAGCGGCCATCTTAGAAGAACACCGTACGCTGATGGGTACGGCGATGGAAAGAATTTCGTCCGCCGAAAGCGGATTACATGAAGCCTTTATGAGTCTACTGACAGGCTTTGAGGTACGTGAAATAATATGTGATAGTACCGCACATGTTAGGTCTGTCCTGTGTAGATAGTAGCCCCTAAGACTCTGGTTGTCGTCGAGAACAGCAGCGAACAGAGGATCATAGTCCCAGGCAATAACCAGACTGCCTTTATGTGCAGGTGGTGGAAGCTCCAGTGGCTAGCCGGACTAGTGAGTTTGCCGAATTAAAACGGCAACTGGATGCGGCAGACGCCGACATCGAGCTTGTTAACAAGCGGCTTGACGAATCACAGGGTAAGTAATGTTTTCTGGTGAATGTCACACAATAAGAGCAGCATGATGCCAATATGTTTAATATGTTGTGACTGCAGACGGAGCTGCCACTGTGGAGACCCTTCGGGCGGAACTCGCCTGAGCCAAGGAACAAGCGAGGGTTAGTAATGCGGCTGCTTTGAAGGCGGCCGAAGAGTTAAGAGCCGAGAAGGCCGCCCATTGCGAAAGCAAAGAAAAGATGGCCAAGATGGCTGTAGAATTAAAAGGCACTGCCGACCGTTGCTAGTTCCTTGAAGAAGAGAACCGAGTGAAGGCAGCGGACCTTGAGAAGGCCACTATGGCGACCAAAGACAGTCGCTCTGCTATGAGGGCGAAGAAGGAGGAGCTGCGCAAAGCCGGGGATATTGCGGCTGGGAAGCCCTTTCTGCTACGGAGGAAGTTCGAAGATCCGCGGTATGCCCCTCTGGATCGGCTGTGGAGTTCGGCACATGCATATATGGACTTGGCGGCGAGCGCTGTCGATGCGGTCGAATACTTCCAAGATCAATCAGATCATGAAGTGGACAAGCTATTCTAGTCGCAATTCAACGTTCCAGAGCGTCCGCTTCCCTTGACTGATCAGCTAGTCGAATGGGCCGAACTTAATAGGTTGTCCGGACTCGCCATGAGGTCTGTTGTAGATCATTTGTGGCCGGAGAAGCCGAAGCCGAACAGCTATTTCAGCTTAGTGCAACAGTTCCTTGGTGTGGTGCCGCGCATCAACGCGATGAAGAGGTCGGCGTGCATAGAAGGCTCGCGGATGGCCTTTGCCCGTGTCAAGGCATACTGGGCGGAGATGGATGCTACCGCTGTTGCGGCGCAAGGTTCAGCCATAGGCCGGGTAGCTGCCGAGCACTATTTTGAAGAGGTTCTTGAGGGTGCTCGTTTGATAGAGTCCCAGTGCTCGAAGAATATTTTGTTTGAATGACATGTATTCCCATTGTAAACACAATGTTCTTATGAAATATAGTAAGGCTGTATTTATACTTTTGGCGGAAAGTAATGTGATGCCTCCTGTGCGGCCGTTTGTGCATATATATGTATATAACCTGAAAGATTGCAGTCGTCGGCTTCAACCCCCACACATATAATGCGGAGGTGCTCGCAAAAAACGCGTGTTCACACTTAACCCAACGTCTTGGTCCTATTAAGGAGGTGATAGCGCAACGAACAAGGCAACCGGACTATAATGCTTTAACACTTTCACTTAGCCATAGGAGTTTGACAATGGGGCTACTAGATAGCCCCTGGTGGCTCTGCACTCACCCGATCTCGGGGTGCGTACATGCCTGGCCGGAAAACAACCCTTCGTTAAGGCGGAGGAATTCTAACATTCCGATAGGTCATCGAGTGGTTGACCAGTCTCACGCTATATCATGACAGTCAGTTTTCGGCTTTCTCTACTGAGGTGCTCGTCCGGATGAACCAGGGCACAATCACAGTAGTTCTCCTGGTGCTGCCTTAGCCGATAAAGCGGAACGTAAGGCACCAAAACACAGGAGCCGGGCAAACCCAACATTTGACCAAAGACAATGATTCGGAGCTGATGCATATAAGGCCAAACTCGCGACGCCGAACACTCCCTAAGGTATTCGGTCTTTATGGTATAAATCGGGCCTAAATAGTGCCCTTTGTAAGAAGCCCCTTGTGTCCTGGTACGTGCATTATTCTGACGTGGCCACATGCCAAGACGTCAGCATCCTTCTCAATTGGACTGAGAATTCGAGGGATGTGTATCAACAAGAGACAGTAAAAAAGGTTTACGCAGGGTCTTAATCTAAAAAGAATCCTTGGAGCGGGTCCGTGCTGCACTTCTGCGCCTGTGTCTCCGTTGTGCCGTATCCTGGACGGGTGTAGCACGATGATCATCTGTAAAAGAGAGGAACTTAGGTGAAAAAGTTGTCATGCAAAAAGATAGTTTTTAAAGAAACCATGTATAACTAAAAATGAGTAGAAATTGCCACTTGTCTGCGCGCGTTGAGCCCCTTGTATTTGTAATAGGGGTGTGGCCATCAATCCGATACAAATTACATATAGCAGCGTCGGACTCGTCTAACCGCGTCCGTGGTCTTGACGACCTATCAAATGCTTTAGTTGGTGAGGCCATTTTTAGTGTGCGGCTGCCAAGGCAGTCGCATTCTCTTCGGCGCGCAAAGATCTCTTAATACTTCCGTTCACTGTAATGATGCCGCATGGACCGGGCATCTTGAGCGTCAGGGAAGCGTAATGTGGTATTGCATTAAAGCGAGCAAAAGCTTCGCGTCCAAGTAGTGCTTGATAGCCACTTTGGAACGGAGCGATGTGGAAGGTTAAATGTTCGCTACGGAAGTTATCGGGGAAGCCGAATATAACCTTTAGTAGCAGGGAGCCCGTGCAAGGTGCCCCTGGGCCTGGCGTTACTCCTTTAAAGGTAGTATTGCTATGGCAAATTTTCGTTGGGTCTATCCCCATTTCGTGGATTGTATACTGGTATATCAGGTTGAGACTGCTGCCACCGTCCAGTAGGACTCGTGTGAAGTGGTATCCGTCAATTATTGGGTCTAATACCAGGGCAGCCCATCCTACACGCCGGATACTTGCTGAGTAATCACGATGGTCGAAAGTGATCGGTTGAGACGACCAGTGGCAGGACTCCGCGGTGATATGCCCTTGGGCATATTTTTCTGGGAGTGCCGTTTTGTTTCTCCCCTTGATTACGTGTAACACGTTTACTATTTTGACTTTTGGTGGAAATTTCTTTTGTTCCCCGGTGTCTTGCTTGAGAGGCTCATCATCGTCTTCGCTTGGTGTATCCTCCCCCTTGTGTACGGCGTTGAGCTTGCTGGACTGCTTGAAGACCCAACATTCTCTGTGGGTATGATTAGCGGGTTTACCAGGGGTGCTATGGATCTGACATATTTGGTCCAGAATTTTGTTTAGGCTGGACAGTTCGTCTCTGGCGCCTTTAGAGGGTGGCTTTTGCTGACCTGGCCGAGAGCTTTTGAATCCGGCGTTTACTGCCGTGCTCTCCGTGCTGTCTTCTTTATTCCGGCGTTTGTTATTGCTGTCGCACCGTGATTTCCCGTTTCCATCTCTAACTTCAGATGTACTGGGGTCGCTGGTGCTGCATCTAGCTAGCCAGCTGTCCTCACCCGCGCAAAAGCGGGTCATGAGGCTTGTTAATGCTGCCATTGTTCTCGGCTTTTCTTGGCCGAGGTGTCTGGTGAGCCATTCGTCACGGACGCTATGCTTAAAAGCTGCCAAGGCTTCAACGTCTGGACAGTCGACAATTTGGTTCTTTTTAGTAAGAAACCTGTTCCAAAGCTTTCGGGCTGACTCTCCGGGCTGTTGAGTTATATGACTCAAATCATCCACGTCCGGAGGTCGGACATAAGTCCCTTGAAAATTTGCCCGAAAAGCGTCTTCGAGCTCTTCCCAGCTTCCAATGGAGTTTTCGGGGAGGCTTTTAAGTCAGTGACGAGCTGGCCCTTTGAGCTTGAGGGGTAAGTACTTGATGGCGTGGAGATCGTCTCCTCGAGCCATATGGATATGGAGGATATAGTCCTCAATCCAGACCCCAGGGTCTGTTGTTCCGTCGTATGCCTCTATGTTTACGGGTTTGAATCCCTCTGGGAATTCATGGTCCAGCACCTCATCGGTGAAACATAGGGGGTGTGCAGCACCCCTGTATCTAGGTGTACCGCGTTGTTCGGATGTTTGTTGTGTTACATCGTATGCTGGGGCACGCTTGCGTGGTCCATAGATGGATCTGGTTGCGCCGTCCTTTTGGTGCGAGCCCTCGCGTGGATCGCGTATTGGCTTGTGAGTGGCGTTGTTTGCCGCTCTATGTTGGCCGTGAGGTCGTCTATCCGGCCAGGTGGCCGTTTTGATTTTTGGTTGTGGGGGGTCTGAGGCCTCCTCATCGAATTCAGGTAGCAACTTCCGCTTTGGGTAGCTCTTGGTGGGGCGATTGCCGCCGTACTTCGCTGTTGTGTTGAGTACTTTACTCCATCTGATTTGGAGTGTGTCCTGCGCAGCCTTGAGCCTTTGCTTCTGCTTTTTCAAACTCCTCGCGGTGGCAACAAGCCTTTGATGGGCATTCTGCTGCTCCGGGTGCCTGTCCGGCGTTATGTCGTCCGGACTATTATCTTTGATAGAATTGGTTTGTTCGGTTTGATTCTCCATATTGTCGTGGTCCGGCAGTGGTTCGCCCTGCTCCAATGCTGGGTTTGTATGATCGTTATTTCTGCCGAGGCGGGATTTGGGGCGGCACTTGCGCCGCCGCTTTGACTGCTTCTCGAGGGAACAAGCCTTCGGTGCGTCCTTCCGTTCCTCGTCATCGTCTTCTTTTGGTGTGTCCACCATGTATACGTCATATGATGAGGTGGACGTCCAGCGCCCTGTGGGTGGTGGTTCCTCTTCGCCTCCCGCATCGTCGTCCATACTGTCGATGTCTTCGGAGTCAAAGTTGAGCATGTCGGTTGAGTCATCGATAGTGGCTATTAAGTGGGTGGTGGGTGGGCGTCGAATTTCTTCGTCGTCCGCATCCCAATCCTGTTGGCCATAATCCGGCCAGGGCTCTCCTGACAAAGAGAGAGACCTTAGTGAATTCAGAATGTCACCGAAGGGCGAGTGCTGAAAGATATCCGTGGCGGTGAATTCCATGATCGACGCCCAATCGGATTCGATTGGAAGGGGCGCGGGCAGTTCGGAATCAGAAAAAGAGTCCGACACCTTGGAGTCACGGGCTGCGCAGAGGATTGTGCTGGTGTTTGGCTTGATCGCCGTTGAGATTGCATCCCCTGAGGCGGTGTCTAACCACCCGTCCTCGATTAGCGCAGTTGGTTCCGAGCTAAGGGTCGGAGCTGATGCGGGCGCGGCCTTTGGGTTACTGTTCGGCGGCAGAGCTAGGTCATACCCATCGCGACAGTGCGGCGCGCCCGGCTGTGGCTCGAATCCGTCGAAGATCAAGTCTCCGCGGATGTCGGTCGTGTAGTTCAAACTTGCAAATCTGACCTGGCGGCCAGGGGCGTAGCTTTCAATCTGTTCCAGATGGCCAAGCGAATTAGCCTGCAGTGCAAAGCCGCCGAACACGAAGATCTGTCCGGGGAGAAAAGTCTCACCCTGGACCGCATCACTATCGATGATAGTAGGAGCCATCAAGCCGGACGGCGACGACACAGAGGAACTCTCAATGAAAGCACCAATGTCGGTGTCAAAACCGGCGGATCTCGGGTAGGGGGTCCCGAACTGTGCGTCTAGGCCAGATGGTAACAGGAGGCAGGGGACATGATGTTTTACCCAGGTTCGGGCCCTCTTGATGGAGGTAAAACCCTACGTCCTGCTTGACTAATATTGATGATATGGGTAGTACAAGAGTAGATCTACCACGAGATCAGAGAGGCTAAACCCTAGAAGCTAGCCTATGGTATGATTGTATGTTGTGATTGTTGTCCTACGGACTAAAACCCTTTGGTTTATATAGACACCGGAGAGGGTTAGGGTTACACAAGGTCGGTTACAAAGGAGGAGATATCCATATCCGTATTGCGTAGCTTGCCTTCCACGCCAAGTAGAGTCCCATCCGGACACGAGACGAAGTCTTCAATCTTGTATCTTCATAGTCTAACAGTCCGGCCAATGGAGATAGTCCGGCTGTCCGGAGACCCCCTAATCCAGGACTCCCTCACCACTGCTTTACTCTGATTTCTTGTCTTGGTTGCGAAGTTGCCTTTGTCCGGTTTCCACCTTCAGATCCGCCATGGCACGCTCAACACTATACTCCCAATGCTTATGGTTTTCCCCTTTTATATTCCACACTAGTTAAATCACAGTAGACTAAATTTCAAAATTGGGTCAGTCGATTTTCAGAACTCGCCGGAGTTCGCCGGTGCGATCGAAGGGGCTCGGGTGGTTGTGGGGCCTCGCCGAACGAAGAAAACTCGACACGGGGGGGGGTGGGGGGGGGGGGGGGGGGGGGGGCGGCGGAGGAACACAGGCGATGTGGGCCGGTGGTCCGGCCGGCGGCCCGTGCGGTGTTCTGTATGGGAAGAATCAGAGACGAGGAAGAACAAGGGTAAGGAGATGTAGGATCTACATCCAACCGCCTGAAATGGTCGAGAGACAGCTGGGAGTTGCATTCTTAATGCGCTCTGGTTCATCATGTGTGGGCACTGCGCAACCAACATTTTATTATCCAAAATCTACTTGCTCTTCTTTACCATGTTCCTCTTCCGTTCTTCTTTAATATGTACTATCTCCGTTCCCAAATACAAGTTTTTGTATAGATTCCACCATGGACTACATATGGAGCAAAATGAGTGAATCTACACTCTAAAATGTATCTGGATACATCTGTATGTGATCCATAGTGGAAATCTCTACCAAGACTTATATTTTGGAACGGAGGGAGTATGATAGTAGTACAGTATGTTCCTTGTACTGAAGATGAGCAGGGACATTTGCAGTGTAGAGGTCTATACGGTCGGTTGTGATGGAAACTTTGAGCCTTTTTGATTTGTAGGATCTTGTAAACATAGGAATAGGATTTGTAGTGGCCTGCCCACTTGAATCCTATAAGAATAGCAAGGAAATGCGGGGAGCTGTGTCGCCTTTGAGAGTTACACTGATATTAACAGTACTGCACCTTCGCTTGAAGAGATCTGGTATCCGAAGCCTTTCTAGCCGTACCGGCAATACTAGCACATATATTCCAGCAAGTTCCACTTTGCTGATTTTACTCTAATGCTTAAGGTTTTCCCGTTATATCTACACTATGATCTGTGTAGCTGCTTTGTGTCGCACTAGCAGCAGTCCACTCTTGAAGCTAAACACTCCAATGACTTACGAAATTGGCACCAAGGCATTGAGTGCCATTCTGGATGCAATGAAACTCATACGCTCCCCACCTGTTGATTCTTGTTCAGAATATAATCCTAATGACTATTCTAACCTCGAGGAGTCAAAGGCAGATGGCCTGTCCTGTTCACCCATTAAGGTGCCTGTTCTAATTTGGCAATGTTTTATTGATTGCGAGTATCTTGCATATGTTGTCTTGCATTTCTTCTACTTTGTTGCACCGCCATCTACTTAGTTTACTCATCATATATGTCGAGATGCCATGCCCATCCATTATCAATACATATTCCATCTATCATCATACCATGTTTTTCCACTCAAATGCTGTTCTTGTGCATCAGACATCAAAAAGGAAGAGGGTGATTGCCAAACCTGAAGGAGCACCAGCAAAGTCCTTGAAAAACGTGGTGGTGCCGGAGAAATCAGACAACACCCCACTTATATTGGTTGTACAACCAGTGACACAAAACGTAGGACCGACTCCAGCAGACTGTACCCATACTTCACTGGCCACACCACTAGCCCCACCACATAGGACCTGCACTCCAGCAAAAGGTATACCGATTTCATTTGCCATAGCACCAGCAGTACCACAGAAAAATCCCACTCCAGCAAAAAGTACATCAAGTCCACCGGCCGAAGACCTATCCCGAATCAGAGACAAGGAAGAAGAAGGGTTAGGAGACGTAGGATCTTCATCCAACCTCCTAAAATGGTCGAGAGACAACTGGGAGTTGCATTCTTAATGCGCTCTGGTTCATCATGTGTGGGCACTGCGCAACCAACATTTTATTATCCAAAATCTACTTGCTCTTATTTACCATGTTCCTCTTCCGTTCTTCTATAATATGTACTCTCTTCGTTCCTAAATACAAGTCTTTGTATAGATTACACCATGGACTACATATGGAGCAAAATGAGTGAATCTACACTCTAAAATGTATCTGGATACATCTGTATGTGATCCATAGTGGAAATCTCTACCTAGACTTATATTTTGGAACAGAGGGAGTTGATATTAGTATAGTATGTTCCTTGTACTAAAGATGAGCAGGGACATTTGGAGTGTAGAGGTCTATACGGTCGGTTGTGATGGACACTTTGAGCCTCTTTGATTCGTAGGATCTTGTAAACATAGGAATAGGATTTGTAGTGGCCTGCCCACTTGAATCCTATAAGAATAGCAAGGAAATGCGGGGAGCTGTGTCGCCTTTGAGAGTTACACTGATATTAACAGTACCGCACCTTCCCTTGAAGAGAGCTGGTATCCGAAGCCTTTCTAGCCGTACCGGCAATACTAGCACATATATTCCAGCAAGTTCCACTTTGCTGATTTTACTCTAATGCTTAAGGTTTTCCCGTTATATCTACACTATGATCTGTGTAGCTGCTTTCTGTCGCACTAGCAGCAGTCCACTCTTGAAGCTAAACACTGCAATGACTTACAAAATTGGCACCAAGGCATTGAGTGCCATTCTGGATGCAATGAAACTCATACGCTCCCCACCTGTTGATTCTTGTTCAGAATATAATCCTAATGACTATTCTAACCTCGAGGAGTCAAAGGCAGATGGCCTGTCCTGTTCACCCATCAAGGTGCCTGTTCTAATTTGGTAATGTTTTATTGATTGCGGGTATCTTGCATATGCTGTCTTGCATTTCTTCTACTTTGTTGCACCGCCATCTGCTTAGTTTACTCATCATATATGTCGAGATGCCATGCCCATCCATTATCAATACATATTCCATCTATCATCATACCATGTTTTTCCACTCAAATGCCGTTCTTGTTCATCATACATCAAAAGGGAAGAGGGTGATTGCCGAACCTGAAGGAGCACCAGCAAAGTCCTTGAAAAACGTGGTGGTGCCGGAGAAATCCGACAGCACCCCACTTATATTGGTTGTACAACCAGTGACACAAAACGTAGGACCGACTCCAGCAGACTGTACCCATAATTCACTGGCCACACCACTAGCCCCACCACACAGGACCTGCACTCCAGCAAAAGGTATACCGATTTCATTTGCCATAGCACCAGCAGTACCACAGAAAAATCCCACTCCAGCAAAAAGTACAGCAAGTCCACCGGCCGAAGACCTATCCCAACTGCAGAGACGGCTAATTCCTGCAGATTGGAACCCCATTCCATTTATTCCCAGTTTAAAAGACAATGCTTTCAATGTTGTTAGGGACTACGTGCATATATTCCCATCATGGGAAGATTATTGTGAAGACAAACACCATTTTCACATCTTCCTGTCCAACTTACGTGTAATTGCTATTATTCATGGTTATTATTTTCCTGTTTTCTGCTGATTGAACACATCAATTATTTACATTACATTGTTGTAACTAGGCGAGGGTCAATCTGGATAGTCATGACGAGAAAAGCTTGCTTGTGCTTTTCAAGGAAGCATTGCAGCAGTATCGGTGTTACCCAAGGAAATCACACTTTGATGGCAAGTATATAAACAAATTTCTGGTGAAGTCTCATGTGCTAAATTTAGAAGACATTGAATGGAAAAACCTTGTTATCCACTGGTCTCATTCCCAGGATGAGGTACTGTCTATGAAATCACACGACAATTTGAACTTCTACTTTTCCGCATGTGCCTTACGGATCTTTTTTGCAAGAAATCTGCTCGAAGAAGAATTCTGGTTTGACAAGAACGACAGGATATCACAAATATGCTGCCCGCTGCTTTGCTCTTGTTAGTACCTGTTGTTCTGTATCACTGTACTTGCATACATACCTTGTTCATTATGTGACAGCAGTATGCATGATAGCTTGCTTATCAATTGTTCGCTCCAAATTATCTGATCTGTATGAATGGTTACATTAGTGTAGAATATATCCAATGCCAATGTTTTTTTAGCTCTGCATTGTTCTTGTAAGTACATGATGTCCTTTATCAGTGTACTTATAATGACAGGTAGTTGTTCATGTACCATCACTCTGCAGCTTATTTTCCTTTGCCCTCCATTTTCTACACATCAGATCTATATTTACTCTTACCATAAGGTTGGTACTGAAGAATTTTAGCTGTGCATTGCGCTTGGCTGTACCTTTTGCCTGTATTGCTACACTTACATTTATAGCTACTTGGTTATGTAGCATCACTCTTCACCTTATCTTAAATATTCTCCATTTTTCCGTATATTATCACATCTATATTTACTCTTAACAAAATGTAGAATAAAGACAATGCTTTTGAAGAAGATTCTGTGGTAAACTTCTTGAATTGCCCCCCCCCCCCATCAGCATGGACAAGGCCTTTATAGAGCCTGTCTTCACCAATAATGTAAGTTTGTCCATCTCAAGCCTTCAAACTTTGTTGTATATATTTGGTTAGGAATGACTACAACAGCTGTTTATTTTTGGTGTTTGCATCAAATTGCTTGTTTAAAGTTTATTATGTAGTTCATAAACAAAAGTTTGTCCTTTCTCAATTTAAGTTTTCAGTTGTAAAACCAAGTTCCTTCTTCATACCATGTAAATTAAACTATACAGAGCAAGTGATCTTCTTTTGCACTGCATGTATGCTCCTGTTCTTCATCCGTAATCCAGTGGTGTGGTGAACCTACTCACTACAGCACAATGTCATATTCTGTAATGTCTTAACTATGAATAATGTCATATCATTCTACTATTATTTAAACCATCTCTTTATTTGCCAATCTGAAATGGAATAAATTGACAGCACACTAACCATTGATACTTATGAGTTCTTGATCTGTAATCCAGTGGTGTCGTGAACCTTCCAACTCCTTCACAATGTCATTTCCTGCCATGTCTTGACCTGAACAATACCATATTGTGTTAATGCAATTTTAAATTGTGTCACTTTATTCGTCAGTAAGAAATGTGATGAATTGTCAGCACTGATACTTTTATGTGCAAAACCTGTCATCTGTCTGCTTGTTTATCTTTCAGAGTGAGGAAGATATAAGTGTTGAATAAGCGCAGTCTCATCATCTTGCTCAGCTGCTTGCACTGCAGCTCCCCAGCAGGGCTAACCTTTCTTGAACTCTATTGAAGTGCTGTCGGTTTTGTATATTATTTTGTCAGCGTGTTTATTTGCACTGGTGGCGATCTTTGATGCCCAGTGTATGTAATTTGCTGTCTGCTTGTGCTTTATTATCATAGCGGCGAACTTTGATGCCCAGTGGATGTAATATGCCGTAATTTCTTTATTGTATAGTCTAGGTTTTTTCTTATTCACGATGCTGCAGTTATTTTACTGTATATATATCATGTCTTCGCAGTAAACCGGCCAAACCGTAAAATTACGGTACATAATCGGGTCGTCATGCAATCACGATGTAGGTTGGGCCTGAAACATGACGAACAGCTCACGGGCCGGCAGCAGCCCGAAATGAACCCCGACCCATGATTGTGTGAATCAAATCACGGGCTTTTAACAGGCCAAAATTGTCTCGGTCCTTGTTTGGCCCAATCAGATATCGGCTGCGAGCAGGCCGGATGCAAACCGTGCCGTAGTTAGGCCCAACTATAGGATGGGCTTTTAACAGGCCGAAATTAATATAGGGCCGAAATGTTAAACGGGCCCTTAAAAGGCAAAAACTAATATCAGGCCGAATTACTAAGTGGGCCTTTAGCAAGTGGGCCCAAAAGCATAGTGTCCAGTTGACGGGCCGAATCTGATATGGGCCATAATTGAGCCCAAAGCCTCTTAAAGGGCCGGACCTGATCTGGGCCGTAATTTGGCCCAGAACGTGGTAGGCTTTCAACGGGCCGGATCTCATATGGGCCACTATTAGACCCGGAGCGTGGCAGGCCATTAATGGACCGGATCAAATATGGGTCAGCATTTGGCCCAAAACATGGCAGCCAGTTAATGGGCCGGCCTACTAGGGTCCTCAAAATCTTATGGGCCTACAGCTGGGCCGGCCCATTAATGTCGGTGAAATCTCATGGGCCTTTAGCTGGGCCGGCCCATTATGATCCGCAAGAATCTTGTGGGCCTTTACCTGGGCCGGCCCATTATGGCACACAAAAATCTTGTGGGCCTTTACCTGGGCCGACCCATTATGGCCCGCAAAATCTTGTAGGCCTTTAGCTGGGCCAGCCCATTATGGTCTGCAAAATCTCGTGGGCCTTTAGCTAGGTCGGCCCATTATGGTCCGCAAAATCTTATGGGACTTTAGTTGGGCCGGCCCATTTAAACTTGATGGGCCGGTCCACGTGTCAACATATCATAGGCGCGTCTCGCCCATTGGATGAGTGACACCTGGGCCAACGCGGACCTGACACGTGTCTCCTCCAGCCAATGATGATTTTACACATGGAAAATCCCCATTGGTCGGGGCTGTTAACGGGTTATCGGATCCAAAGCCCGACCCGATAGCTTAACGGCGTTCCATTACGGTGGATGCCACGTGTCGGTCACCCTTGATGAAAGCACTTCTGTGACGCGCGATTTATCGTCATGGAAGTGGACACTTCCATGGTGATAATTTTGGTAATGTCATGGAACACTTCTACGACAACACAGGTATGACTATCTTGATTCTGTCATAAATTTGTCATGGATGTACAAGCATGACAAAAAACGCGACCTACTGTGACAAACACGTATCATCACGGAAGTGTATTTTTTTTGTAGTGATATTATTCCTCAGAAGGAAGGGGAAACCCTACGCAAGTACATCCAGAGATTCAGCCAGGTGCAGTACAACATCCCCGACGTTCATCCCGCTGCTGTGATCAGCGCGATCCATCAGAACGTGCGCAACCACAAGATGCGCGAAGAGCTGGCGATGACCAATGTTAAGGATGTGGCCGAGCTCTACGTTCTGGCCGATAGGTGCGCTCGGGCTGAAGAGGGAAGGAAGTACCCCGACGAAGACGCCGATGCGGAAACCGACTCTACCGACAAAGACGCCGCCACCCCGACGAAGAAGGGCCGGCATCGCAACAGGAAACGCAAAGGCAAGGCCGTGCTTGCTGTTGAAGGATTTGACGACACCGATGCTACCAAGAAGGTCAAGGCAGACGCCCCTGGCAAGGAGATTGCGGGGTGTGCCGCTTGCCGGGCCTTGGCGGCTACCGACAAGCCAGGAAGCTCCGGCAAGCAATACTGCAAGATCCACCGCACCAAGGGCCACGACCTCCAGAACTGCCGACAAGTCGAGCTGCATGCTGAGAAGCAAAAAGCTGAGTATGAGAGGCGGGACAAGGAGAAGGACCAGGATGGTGCCGAGGGATCCGGCAAGAAGCATGGCGGCCAAGGAGGCCGCCGCGGCAAGGACAACCAGCAAGAGAGGCCCTCCTGGGGCCGTGACAAGAAACAAGAAGACGATGATCACGACAAGGGCGACGAGTCCGGTGAGCAAGGGTTCCAGAAGGCTACGGAGGCCATGTGCGTCGATGGTGGTGCCTCGCTGCATACTTCTCACCGCCAGCTCAAGCAGTGGGCGTGTGAGTGAGATTACAGCAGCGGAACCGTCGTTCGACGCTCAGAAGCCGCTAAAGTGGTCCAGCACGCCCCTCATCTTTGACGCCGAAGACCACCCTGACCACACAACCGCGGTCGGGTGTTTGCCATTGTTGGTCTCACCAACGATACACAACCTCAAGGTGAACAAGATGTTGGTTGACGGTGGGGCTGGCCTGAACTTGATCTCGCCCGTCGTGATCAAAAGACTGCAAATTCCTGATGGAGACCTCGAGGAAACGGGTACGTTTCAAGGGGTCAATCCGGGGAGGAGCCAGCCGAAGGGGAAGGTCACACTGCCCGTGACGTTTGGAGGGGAGTTGAACTACAGAATGGAGAGGATCACCTTCGATGTGGCCGAGATCCCCTTGCCCTACAACGGCATCCTCGGCCGCCCGGCACTAGCCAAGTTCATGACAGCATCACACTACGCCTACAACATGCTAAAGATGCCTGGGCCGTTGACCATCATCTCCGTCCCCTCCGACAAGAAGGACGCGCTGATCTGCGCCAACCAACTCTACCGGGAAGCAGTTGCAGCAGCTGTCGTCCAGGCGCCTGCTCCTGCCGCTGAAGGCCCGGGAGGGAAGAAGAAGCCCGGCAAGACCTCTTGCACCCACTCCGGCAAGTGCTCCTCCTCGGAGTGTTGTGCTACCGTCGAGGACGTGCCAGAGAACTCTACCGACAAGAGCAAGAAATCTAGAGCTGAGCCACCGCAGACCAAGAAGGTGCCCATCAGGGAGGATGGCACGGGAGGGGCCTTCACCATAGGCTCCACCCTCGACAGCAAATCGGAAGGCGTGCTCGTCACCTTCCTGCGGGCGAATGTCGACGTGTTTGCGTGGCAAGCATCCGACATCCCCGGTGTTCCCAGGGAGGTGATTGAGCACCACCAAGTTGTCTGCCCTCATGCGCGGCCCGTCAAGCAGAAGGTCAGAATGCGGGCTCTGGAGAGGCAGGAGTTCATCATAGAGGAGATCAGGAAGTTGGAAGCGGCATGTTTGGTGAGAGGAGTGCTCCACCCGACGTGGTTGGCCAATCCGGTAGTGGTGCGCAAGGCGAATGGGAAGTGGAGGCTGTGTATTGACTACACACATATCAATAAGGCTTGTCCTAAGGACCCCTTCCCATTGCCGCGCATCGACCAGATTGTTGACTCGACGGCCGGGTGTGATCTGTTGTCATTCCTCGACGCCTACTCGGGCTACCACCAAATCTTCATGACAAGAGAGGATGAAGAAAAGACAGCATTCATCACCCCATGTGGTACATATTGCTTTTTATGGATGCCTTTCGGGTTGAAGAGTGCTGGCTCGACGGGAGCAGTCCAAATTGGTTTTGAACCTCAGCTCCATAGAAATATGGAGGCATACATGGATGACATAGTGGTCAAAACCAAGGACGGGCCCACCCTTGTGCAAGATCTAGAAGAGACATTTGCCAACCTGCGCAAGATCAACCTCAAGCTGAACCCTAAGAAGTGTGTCTTCGGTGTTCCGTCCGGCAAGCTTCTTGGGTTCTTTGTGTCGCGGCGCGGGATCGAGGCAAACCCGGACAAAATCAAGGCTATTGAGCAGATTGAGGTGCCTAGGCGGATCAAGGATGTGCGTCGGCTCACCGGCTGCGTCGCCGCCATGAGCCGATTCATCTCCAAGTCCATCGAGCGCGCCCTTCCTTTCTTCAGAATCTTCAAGAAGGCAGGCCCAATGGAGTGGACCCCAGAAGCTGAGGCAACATTGCAGGATCTAAAGAAATACCTTTCCTCCACGCCGATACTGGTTGCGCCTAAACCACAAGAGCCGCTGCTGCTAGATCTGGCGGCGATGAATCAAGTGGTCAGCGCCGCACTGGCGGCACAGAGGGAGGTCGACGAGGAGGCAGTGAAGGCAGCGGAACCAGCGGATGGCAAGCCAAAGATTCCCCCGGCAGGGCCTGGTGCCGGCAAGGCACATCCCCCGATAGAGTCTGATGCCACCAAGGCAGTGCCTGCGCCGTCGAGTGAGGTGGTGCAGAAGAAGAAGATGACGCAGCACCCGGTTTACTTTGTCAGCTCCCTCTTGCAGGGGGCTAGGTCGAGGTATTCCGGTGTGCAAAAATTGCTCTTCGGCCTCCTTATGGCCTCGAGGAAGCTGCGTCATTACTTCCAAGCCCACAAGATCACTGTCGTCACCCGCCTCCCATTGCAACGGATACTACATAACCCAGATGCGACCAGAAGGATTGTGGAATGAGCCTTGGAATTTTCAAGCTTTGGTTTAAAGTTTGAGAGTACCTCGACAATCCTGAGCAGAGTCTTGGCGGAGTTCATTGCATAATGGACCTCGACACCTGACAAAGAAATCCAGGAGACCACTCTCCCTGGCAAGGAAGCAGACCGCGACTGGATCATGTACTTTGATGGGGCTTTCTCGCTGCAAGGCGCCAGTGCTGGTGTGCTGCTCGTCGCACCCACCAGAGAGCACCTCAAGTACGTGATCCAGATGCACTTCCCCAGGGAGATGTCCACCAACAACACTGCTGAGTATGAGGGATTGCTTGCCGGTCTCAGGATTGCGGCTGACCTCGGGTTAAGAAGCTCATCGTCAGGGGTGACTCGCAGCTCGTTGTCAGACAGGTCAACAAGGATTATCAGAGCCCATTGATGGAGGCTTACGTAGATGAGGTGAGGAAGCTGGAGGAATGCTTTAACGGTATCCAAGTGGAGCACGTCCCCCGAATGGAGAACGACATCGCCGATTACCTGTCAAAGCGTGATGCATTCAAGCTACCTGTGGAACCAGGTACCTTTTTGCTCTGGTTAACTCAACCATCCGTCGAACCATCAACAGGGCAGAACAAGCGAAGGAAGTCAGGTCCCGGCAAGTACTTTCCTACCGAGCCCCTGGGGCTGCCGGCAAGGGTGCTGCCGCGGACGCTGAGCCTGCCCAAGAGCAACTGGCTTTGGCAGGGCGTCAAGCCCTGGCCATAGAGATAGCCGCTCCCATGGCGGAAGAAATGCCTTTGGTCCTTGCCGTCGAGCCCCAGGCTCCGACATGAGCGTAGGATACCGTCCAATTCCTCCAAACAGGGGAGCTTCCTGAGGAGCAGGAAGAAGCGGAGAAAGTAGCCCGTCGGTCCGCCCTGTACCAATTCGTCGATGACGTCCTGTACAGGAGAAGGCCGAACGGCGTGAAGTTGAAATGCATCCCCCGGGAGGAAGGACTGGAGCTGTTGGTAGAGATACATGGAGGCATATGTGGCTCCCACATAGGGTCGAGGGCCCTTACCGGAAAGGCGTCCCGGCAAGGTTTCTTCTGGCCCACCGCCCTCCAGGATGCGACGACCCTAGTAACCAAGTGTGAAGCGTGTCAGTTCCATTCAAAGAAGCTTCACCAACCAGCTCAAGCCCTTCAAACAATCCCTCTCTCCTGGCCATTCTCGGTCTGGGGGCTCGATATACTGGGCCCTTTCCCCATGCTGTCGGGGGCTTTGAGTACTTGTATGTTGCAATCGACAAGTTCACAAAGTGGCCGGAGGTGGAAGCAGTGAGAAAGGTGACTGCTCAGTCAGCTGTCAAGTTTTTCAAAGGACTGGTCTGCCGTTTTGGTGTGCCAAACAGAGTCATCACCGACAACGGCACGCAGTTCACAAGCCACACCTTCATGCAATACATTCAAGACCTCGGCAACAAGGTCTGTTTTGCACACCCACGGAGCAACGGCCAAGCGGAGAGGGCAAATGCTGAAGTGTTGCGAGGCCTAAGGACAAAGACTTTTGACAATCTATGCAAGAGCGGAAGGCGCTGGATTGATGAATTGTCGGCGGTTCTTTGGTCGATCAGGACGACGCCAAATCAAGCCACCAGCCAGACACCTTTTTCCCTGGTATGCGGGGCAGAAGCAGTTCTCCCCACGGAACTCATATACGGGTCACCTCGAGTGCTCTCTTATGATGAGCTTGAGCAAGAGCAGTTGCGCCAAGATGACGCGACACTCCTTGAGGAAGATCGTCTTCGAGCGGCTGTGAGAGCAGCGCGCTACCAGCAAGCCTTGCGCCGCTACCATAGCCACAAGGTTCATGCCCGAAGCTTTGAGGAAGGCGACCTTGTTCTTCGATGTGTTCAGTCGGCCAAGAATTCCAACAAGTTGACGCCAAAGTGGGAAGGCCCTTATCGGGTAATATGAGTCACCAGGCCCGGCGCAGTCCGCCTGGAGACCGAAGATGCTGTCCCAGTGAGCAACTCCTGGAACATCGAGCATCTTCGGAAGTTTTACCCATAAGGCGCGGCTTGCCGGGCCTCCCGGCAAGCCACCTTTCGTACAAGCTTTGCCGGCAAGGCATGTAACCCTTTGTACAAAGCTAGGTGTAGACCCTGAGCATAAATGAATGAAGCGCTGGCGCCCTAAGTTATAGCATGCATGCTAGGTCGAGTCTCTTCCTTGGTTGGGGTTGATAGTGCTTAGCGGCGGCTAACTCCTAGCCTAGAGGTCGAGTACGCATCTATCTGTTTCGTTTCTGTCCTCCTTTGGTTCGCAGGGCACATGAGCACTTCTGCTGAGCTACTTGGAAGAAAGCAAGCGGACCGGCATCCCAGCCCCGGCAAACCAGAGTTGTTAGGGGCTGCAAGCACAAGGATCCAACCACGGCAAGACAAGGTTGCCGGGGGCTGCAGATCTAGATAAGTCTTTCATCCTCTGTCATGCATTTCGGAACGGAACTGGGATATGTGAAACCTCATTTTATTTCTAGGCCACCGTGCTCCCCTTTTCTGTACCCAGGGATTATCTCCCGGGCCGGGATTTGGTTGTAGTCGTGATGGCAAGAAGTAGAACGAGGGGCCTAAGCCCGCTTCCTCCCTGCCTCCGCCAAGGGCGTTGAATGGTCGAGCAAAGTGGGGGGACGGCAAGGCCTGTTGCCGGGTGAAAACGTTTATCTTAAATTGTAACAAGGATTCGCTCCTTGTCGCGGGGTCTACCCACGAACGAAAAACCCGGCAAACATCCCTTTTTCATTAAAAGCATCCCACATAGGTACAGTCCATACGGAATGAAAAACATGAACAAAGGGGATTACAAGCTTTAAATTTAATAAGGCCCGAAGGCTTACAGATTAAAAAAGAGATAAGATGCCCGTGATCCCTTTCTTATCCCTCTCCTCAGGAGGCAGGTCAAGGAGGTGAGAGGGCAAAAGGGGCGCCTAGGCAAGCTACGAGCAGCAGAAAGCACCGAGAGAACACCTCGGTGGCCGCCCACGGGTGGGCCGGTGATGACGGTGCCGGGAAAGGAGCTGGAAGACAAGGCGGCAGGACCGACAGTATGCGACGAAGGCGTCGGTGCCCGCGTACTCCGAGTTGACGGCCTTGCCGCCCGCCCTCTTCCTCTTCTGTAGCCTCCCGACGCCATTCGCCCAAGGAGACGGCCCCGAGAAGTTCAAGGATCTGGCCCCACCCCCGGCAAAACTCTACCGGAGGAGCGGCCAGGTGCAGATGCTGCAGCTGCCGCACCTGCCCAGGCACGGGGCATCCGACGCCTAGTCAGACTCGTCCCCGTCATCTGCCCCGCTGTCCTCCTCATCACTTTCGCTCGAGGAAGAGCTTCCATCGTCGGAATCTCCGTCGGAGGAGCTCTCCACGCAGCACTTCAGGTGAGTCCCGAAGTCTCCGAAGACCTTGACGGAGAGCAGGTCGTCCTCCATTAATTTGAAGTAGAGGAATCAAGAGAGTAATCAAGTTGCAGACATACTTGCTCGCATGGGCGCCAAACGCGACCCTATCCCACCTAACACCTTCGTGGAGAGGCTCTTCAAGCCATCCATAGTGTCGAAGGACGATAGCGGCAACACCGTTCCAGAGCCGATCATACCCCCAGATTCTGAACACAGTTCCGATATCATCGGGGGCTCAGGCACCGAAATAATACCATCGACCCATGAAATCATGGCTGTAATTGCCCCGTGGACTGAACCTTTCCTCGCCTACCTTACTAGGAATGAGCTCCCTAATGATCAAACGGAGGCCCGTCGCATTCTTCAATGCTCGAAGGCCTACAAAGTCCATGAGGGGGAACTGTACAAGAAAAGTACCACCGAAGTACTCCAAAGCTGCATCTCCGAAGAAGAAAGACATGAGCTCTTGGCTTAAATACACGCCGGTCTTGGTGGCCATCATGCCGCAGCTCGGGCCCTTGTAAGTAAGGCCTTCCATACGGGTTTCTTTTGGCCCACGCCCCGAGCAGACGCACAGGACCTCGTACAGCGCTATGTTGGATGCCAGCTTTTCGCCAATAAAAGCCATATGCCGCCCACGGCCTTACGAACAATCCCCATTACTTGGCCTTTTGCGGTCTGGGGGCTAGACATGGTCGGACCCCTTAAAGGGGGAAGCCATAAGAAGAAATATTTAATGGTTATGGTCGACAAGTTCACTAAGTGGATAGAGGCCAAACCAATCAAAACGGCCGAAGCCGGACCGGTTATAGACTTTATATCTGGTGTTGTACACCGTTATGGTCTCCCGCACAGTATCAATACTGACAACGGTTCTAACTTTACGACTGATGAGGTGAAAACCTGGTGCGCTAATTTGGGCTTCAAGCTCGATTACGCTTTCGTATACCACCCTCAGACAAACGGTCAGGTCGAACAGGCTAACGGCTTGATAATGAGCGGCATCAAACCCAGACTAGTGCGATCCCTGCGTGAATCAGACAAGCACTAGGTTGAAGAACTCGATTCTGTACTCTGGGGCTGCGTACCACGCCCAATCGCATGACCGGATATACACCTTTTTTCATGGTGTACGACACGGAGGCAGTTTTGCCTTGCGACATTATTCACGACTCACCTTGAGTGCGCATGTACGAAGAGAGAGAGGCCGAGCTCGACCAGCAGGACGTTCCAGATGGCTTGGAGGAGGAGCATGATGTCGCGAAGGCCCGTTCCGCATTTTACCAACAGCAAGCTCGGCGATATCAAAGTAGGGAAGTACGGGCAAAGACTTATAATGTCGGTGAACTCATCTTACGCCTACCCAAATGGGAAGGTCCCTTCATTATAGATGAAGTTCTCACTGGAGGAGCCTATCGCCTTCGCAATGCTTCGAATAATGGTTTGGAACCAAACCCATGGAACCTTGCTCGGCTCCAAAGATTCTACGCCTAAGTTCACACTTATACCTTTTTTCTTTGTCCTTTCTTTTCTCCCTCTCACCTTTTTCTCTCTTTTTCGTTTTTGTACAACTTCTACCAGTGTTCGGATAAACCGCACACTCAAGGGGTATACATCATTAAATGTACATACCCTATAATACCTGGGGGCTTCTCTTCACATGAGCTTATTATGATTATTACTTTTCGAGCGTCAAGCTCACCGTATATATGTTGTCTACTCATATGTGTCTTGTCTTTGCCATTATATGCACCTTTATGACTTTAGTTTTCGCCAAGCTGGGTTGCCTGGCTCCTGTGCTTATGCCCTATGTTCCCGATTGTTCGGCTAGGGCACAAAGGGAGCACCTCTACAATTGTTACTGTCGGGTTATCCGGATGTGTACCTTAGACGGGTGAAGCCGAAAGCTAGTTGTAAGTGCATCTAGTGCCACCCCTAGTTGGTTTTGGAGTATTGACGACAAACCTAGTTGAGGGACTAATGTGTTTGTGAGAATTGCAGGATAACACAGGTAGAAGTCCCTCATTGATTCAGTTTTCCTACCAGAGATGACCCCTAAAAATGTATGAAGACATTGAAGTCAAAGGTGGTATATGAAGATATTCACATTGAAGACTATGACAAGAGAAGACACCACATGAAGCCTATGGAGCTCGAAGACTTAGATCTTTCGTAGTTCTTTTTCTTTTGTGTTGAGTCACAGGAACCACCGTACTGTTAAGTGGGGTCCAAGAGAACCAGTCAGAATGACTAAAGTGATGCCTAAACAAAACCTATGTCTTCGAGTCAAGACTATGAGAGTGAATCTTGTCCATAGTCGAACAAGTCAGCTTTGCTTGTAGCCCAAGTAAAGTTGCCGTGTGAGTTTGAAATCTGACCGTTGGAACACGTGTCAGTTCCTTAGTGACCCAGGGTCATTTCGGACAAATCAGGTCGGGTTGCCAAGTGGCTATAAATAGCCCACCCCCACAACCATAAAACGGTTGGCTGCTCAGATTGAGAGTACGGCTTTTGTCGTTTGAGAGCAACCCACCTCGAAGCCTTTGAGAGAGAATCCTTTGCGAGGATAAAGCCCTAACCACCCAGAGCCAGAGAGAATTGGGCATCACTTAAGTCTTCTTGTCTGTGTGATCTGAAGACTTATTACACTTGAGGACTGTGCATCCTCCAGGCCGGTTAGGCGTCGCGTTCTGAGCATCCAAGAGACATTGTGGATTGCCGGTGAACGAAGTCTGTGAAGGTTTGGGAGTCTACCTTGAAGACTTACCAGAGTGATTGGGCGAGGTCTGTGTGACCTTAGCTCAAGGGGATTACGGTGAGGACTGGGTGTCCTGAGCTGCGTGTTCAGGACTGGGTGTCCGGGACTATGTGTCCTAAGGTTTAAATACCTAGCCGCCCCAACCAGACGTACAGTTGTCACAGCAACTGGAACTGGTCCAACAAATCATTGTCTTCAACGAGTCACTGGTTTCATCTTCCCTTCCCTTTACTTACTGTTGCTCGTTGTGAAGTCATTGTATGTTTGCACTATCTTTTGTCTTCACTGAGTGACTGCATGTTCTGTATGGCTTCATAATATCTTCCTACCTGATCCTTACTACATTGCTGCTATTAAGTCATTGTGCTTTCACTTCATTGAATACTTGACTATGGCTTGCCTAGTGTAGTCTACCTTCCGCTGCATGGTAATAGGTTTATTTCTATCGTTTGTCTTCATAACTTCTACGTTTTGAAGACTTTCATAAAAATCGCCTATTCACCCCCCCTCTAGTCGACATAACGCACTTTCAATTGGTATCAGAGCAAGGTGCTCCCTTGTTCTGTGTGATTCGGTTTAACCACCTGGAGTTTTAGCTATGTCGACTGCAGGGATAATTAAAGTCTCCGCTGCGTGCCCCGTCTTTGATGGAACTGAATATCCCTACTAGAAGAATAAGATGCGCATGCATCTTGAAGCCATTGATGTCGACCTATGGTATGTAGTCGAAAACGGCGTTCCCAAGGCTGGAGAAGGTGTCACTGCTGCTGACGTCAAGAAATTTGTTCAACTGGACTCTACTGCCAAGAATATCATCTGTGGTCACCTGACCAAAGGACAGTATGGCCATGTGAGTGCTTTGAAGACATCTAAGCTGGTCTGGGACTGGCTCTCCAAGGTCAATGAAGGCATCTCAACCCAGAGAGATCAGAGAATCAATGTCCTTCGCAACCTCTTCAACCGCTTCAAGCGAAATGACAATGAGAATGTCCAGCACACTTTTGACCGACTCACTGACATCACAAATGAGCTTCAAGCCCTCGGCGCTACTAAGATCACCAAACATGAAGTCGTCAAGACACTACTGAGATCACTTGATAGTTCGTTTGACATCCTAGCCCTGATGATTCAAGAACGTCCTGATTTCAAGACACTCGATCCATCTGACATACTTGAGAGGCTCAACACACATGAGTTTCAGCTTTCTGAGAAAAGAGATATCTACGGTCCAAACTATGGGCGAACTCGTGCCTTGAAGGCAAAAGCTGTCTCCTCATCTAAAGAAGAATCTGACAGCAGTTCTGATGATCCTGAAGATATTGGAAGAGAACTTGCTATGCTTGTGAAGAAGTTCCAGAAATTCACCAAGAAGAAAGGCTTCAGAAAGTCTTCCCGATCAAGCTCAAGGAATGATGAAGCTTTTGCTCACGACTACAAGAAGAAAACATGTCACAAGTGCAAGAAACCTGGCCACTTCATCTCTGAGTGTCCACAGTGGGACAATGAGAACAAAAAGAAGAAGAAGAGCAAGGAATATGACTCTGACGACAAGAAGAAAAAGAAATACTCAAAGTCTTCGTCCAAGTCTTCCTCAAAGTCTTCATCACACAAGAAGAGCTCATCTGGCAAGGCACGTGCGTTTGTTGGCAAGGAAATGGACTCGGAGGAGGAGTCCGCTTCTGCGGAGGCGGAGGTGGAGTCTGAGGAGGAGTCCGATTCAGGCGTCGCAAGTCTGGCTACAGCATACGTTGCCAAGTCCATCTTCAATATTGAAGACAATGACCTCGTCATCGACACCGATGCAAATGACAAGGACTACTCCGCTTCTACCTACTGCTTCATGGCTCACGGTGCCAAGGTAAACACACGCACTACTCACTATCAAACATCTAGTGACGATGACTCTGATTGTGATTCAAAACCTAGCTACAAAACACTTGCTAAAATTGCAACTGAACAGCAGAAAGCTATGGAACATATTCAAAAACTGTTAGACAGAAGCGATGATCTGTTAGGTGCTGAAATGACTCGATCTGAATCCTTAATTGAAGACATAAGAAATCTTCACGTTAAGTATCAGGAACTTGAAAGTCGTCATGAAACTCTCTCAACAACTCATGAAAAGCTTTCCTATGATTACCTTCAAAGGAAGCAAGATCTTGAGAAATTGAGAGCGGTTCATGAAGATCTTCAAAAGGAAAACGAGTCACTTCACTCCAAACAGATCAGTCCCGCTCAGGAAGGATTTGAACCACCATGTCTTAAATGCATTGAGCGTGATAATGCTACTTCTGTTGCTGAATGTTCTACTGCTACTACTATTGCAATATCTTCAACTTTTGATGTGGTAACTAACCCCTCTGCTGAGGATAGCACTGCTATTGCTGATGAGAATGCTAGGTTGAAGACATTGCTTGAAACCGGGATGTACAAAAGTCTTAAAGGGCATCAGACACTATGTGATGTCCTCAAAAAGCAGATTCTGAACTGAAACCCGAGGAAAGAGGGTGTTGGGTTCGTAAGGAAAATGAATGCTGATGGCTCTTACTGGAAACCTGAGCAGTACCCCAAAACCATGTGGGTTGCTGCAAAGGAACCTTCAGCAGACCCATCCAATCTATCTGGCTTCACCTATGCTAACCTCATTATCATTGATGAATCCTTTGATGCAAACTATATACTGTTTAAGAATCAGAATGGTCAAGTGTTTTCCAGGTACATTGGTACTAACTGCAGGAATGGACCGCCTATGAAGAAGATCTGGGTTCCGAAAAGGTGTCTGGAGAATCTTCTTGTGAATGTCATCATGACACCTCACGTGAAGAAGACAAACCTCAGACCAAAGGCTTCATACAGTCCAAAGGCTTCATACAGACAGAGGACTCACCTGAGTCACACTAACGCAAATGTTTTGCAGGGAAACCATACTCAGGCATATGAATATGAGAGCGGTTCATCAAACCGCCATGTTCATAAGACCAAGAACTATTCTGCTTATTCTTATGAGTACTATTGTCTGCCTGCAAGACTGTTTGCTAGGGCTCGAAAGCCAAAATTCTCAGATGCTCCACTTAGACTTATTGCTTCTCAGCCACCCTTGAAGATGTGGGTGGCTAAGAAAGCTTAACTCTCTTTTGCAGGGAAAGGTCTCCAGCAGAAAACCAAAATCGTCTGACGCCATTGCTGGGGACCTTAAACATCTTGTAGGGCGCAAGCTCAAATGCTCGAATGGTCTTACTATGTACTTCGTTCCTGAATCGCTTGCTACTCTCCCTATTAGTCCTAATCTGGATCTAAGCTGTCATAACCCATTGGTTCGTCAAATGTTTTTGCTTCACAATGCTCTTGGTGAAGCCTATCCCCCTAACTGCACTGTAGGGTACGACACCAGCGTCTTCAGAATGGATTATTGACAGTGGGTGTACAAATCACATGACTGGCAAAAGAAGTCTTCTTATGGACTCAACCTTACGTCCATCCGACAAGAGCCACATCACATTTGCTGACACTGGTAAAAGTAAGGTATTGGGTCTAGGTAGAGTTGCAATCTTAAGGGATCAACACATGGACAAAGTCATGTTTGTTGAATCCCTTGGCTTCAACTTAATGTCTGTCTCAATGCTTTGCGATTTGAACATGATCGTAATATTTGGAAAATATCATTGCCTTGTACTAATGGAATCTGACAAGTCTCTAGTGTTTGAAGGGTATTGAAAAGATGATCTGTACATAGTAGATTTCTCAGCAGGACCACAGCTTGCTGTATGTCTTCTAGCAAAAGCTTCAGAATGCTGGCTCTGGCATCGGAGGCTTGGGCATGCTGGCATGAGGAACCTCCACACCCTTGCAAAGAAGAAGCATGTCATAGGCATCGAGGGCATCAAGTTCAAGAAAGACCACTTATGCGGTGCCTGTGAAGCAGGGAAGATGACGAGGGCCAAACATCCTTCGAAGACAATCATGACCACTACTCAACCCTTCGAACTGCTTCACATGGATCTTTTCGGTCCCACTCATTACTCAACTCTTACTACTACTGCATGCCTCTATGGCTTCGTTATTGTTGATGATTACTCTAGATACACTTGGGTGCACATAATCCTTTACAAGACTGAAGTGCAGGATGTCTTCAGACGCTTCGCCAATCGAGCTATGAACAATTATGGCGCCAAGATAAAGCACATTAGAAGTGACAATGGCACTGAATTCAAGAACACTGGCCTTGATACATATCTTGATACCTTGGGCACCACACATGAATTCTCAGCCCCGTACACGCCACAGCAGAATGGCGTCGTCGAACGCAAGAACAGAACACTCATTGAGATGGCCAGAACGATGCTAGATGAATACAAGACCCCAAGAAAATTCTGGCCTGAAGCCATTGATACTGCATGCCATATAATCAATCGTGTTTATCTTCACAAGCTTCTGAACAAGACATCTTATGAGCTCCTTGCTGGCAAGAAGCCAAATGTCAGTTACTTCAGAGTATTTTGCGCAAGGTGCCGGATCAAGGACCCACATCACACCTCAAAGTTTGCACCAAAAGCACATGATGGTTTTATGCTTGGATATGGAAAGGATTCGCACTCCTACACAGTCTTCAATCTCTTTCATTACAAAGTGGTTGAAATAGTGGATGTGCGGTTCGATGAGACCAATGGTTCACAAAGAGAGCAACTGCCAAATGTGCTAGATGAAGTTCCATCCAGTGAATCAATCAAGCTAATGGGAACTGGAGAAATTATACCTTCTGAAGCTCATCCTGAAGAAGAACTTATCATCTCAGCACCTGATCAACATGAAGACAATGCTCAGCCTGAAGACATTCCTTCTAACAATGACAATGATCAGCAAGAGCAAAGTCTTCGCCCTGTACATCCTCGCGTTGCCAATGAAGTGCAGATTGAAAGAATAATTGATAGCATCAATGCACCCGGTCCACTCACTCGTTCAAGAGCAACTCAGCTAGCAAATTTCTGTGGGCACTTCGCATTCGTCTCAATAACAGAACCCAAGAAAGTTGAAGAAGCCTTCATGGAACCTGAATGGATTCAAGCTATGCAAGAAGAGCTTCAACAGTTCGAGCTGAATAATGTATGGGAACTAGTTAAGCGTCCTGATCCACGGAAGCACAATATAATAGGCACCAAATGGATATACCGCAACAAGCAAGATGAGCATGGTCAAGTTGTCAGAAACAAAGCTCGTCTCGTTGCTCAAGGATATACTCAAGTGGAAGGCATTAACTTCGATGAAACATTTGCTCCTGTGGCTAGACTTGAAGCCATACGCATACTGCTGGCCTATGCAAATCATCACAACATACTTCTATATCAAATGGATGTGAAGAGTGCTTTTCTCAATGGCAAGGTTGAAGAAGAAGTGTATGTTGCACAACCGCCTGGCTTTAAAGATCCAAAACATCCTGACATGGTATACAAGCTCAACAAGGCACTGTATGGCCTCAAACAAGCCCCTCGGGCCTGGTATGACACACTCAAATACTTCCTGAAGAGAAAAAGCTTCATACCTGGTTCCCTAGACCCCACTCTCTTGACGAAGACATATGATGGTGAACTGTTTGTGTGCCAAATATATGTGGATGACATTATCTTCGGCTGCACCAATCAGAAGTACAGTGAAGAGTTTGGATATATGATGCAAGAGCAATATCAGATGTCCATGATGGGAGAGCTGAAGTACTTCCTCGGTCTTGAAATATGACAACAACGCAACGGTATCTTCATATCTCAAGAGAAGTATCTCAAAGATTGCCTGAAGAAGTTCGGTATGCAAGACTGCAAAGGCTTCACAACACCAATGCCAGCCAAACATCATCTGGGTCCCGACGACAATGGTAAAGAGTTCGATCAAAAGGTATACCGCTCCATGATTGGTTCTTTACTTTATCTATGTGCATCTAGGCCAGATATTATGCTTAGTGTTTGCATGTGTGCTCGATTTCAAGCGGCACCAAAGGAGTCGCATCACTTAGCTGTGAAGCGAATTCTTCGATATTTGGCTCACACCCCAACTCTAGGATTATGGTATCCAAAGGGCTCAGAGTTTGATCTGGTTGGATTCTCGGATGCTGATTATGCTGGTGAAAAAGTTGATCGCAAGTCTACATCAGGCACATGTCACTTTCTGGGACGATCACTTGTATGTTGGTCTTCAAAGAAGTAGAACTGTGTATCTCTCTCCACTGCTAAATCTGAATACATTGCTGCTGGATCTTGCTGCGCTCAGCTTCTATGGATGAAGCAAACACTCAAGGACTATGGCATTCATCTGAAGCAAGTGCCACCTTACTGCGACAACGAAAGCGCCATCAAGATCGCCAACAACCCAGTTCAACACTCGAAGACAAAGCACATTGAAATTCGTCATCACTTTCTCAGAGATCATGTTGTGAAGGAAGATATTGATATCATACACGTCAACACTGAAGAGCAATTGGCAGATATCTTCACCAAGCCCTTGGATGAGAAGAGATTTTGCAAGTTACGGTGTGAGCTAAATATCCTGGAATCCTCAAATGTCCTGTGATCAGGCACACATCCTAACCCTTATGCATATTGATGACTTAGATGTGCAACACACGAAGTAAAGTATATCTTCAATCAATGAAGACATACATTCTAAGTGTGAATACATTAATGTGGAATTTGACTTCGGAGCGCCACGATAATTGTGCGCCGTGTCTGGGTCTAATACTTCCTATACGGTGGGTAACGCCACCACCAAATGTTCTATTTTGAAGTGTTTCACTCATGGCATTACCTAGCAATGTCTTCACATTTGGTTTGGCTTCGATCTCAACATATCTTCATGATTATCTTCACTATGTTGATTATATATATATATTAGTGTTCTGTCCTCTACAGCATTCACTTATAGCTATGTCTTCATTGTTGAATCTTTTGAACTAAGTGAATGTGATCGGACCCTAAACTCTCTATGCTTTCTATCTCAAATTCTATCTCTCCAAATCATATGCATTCTATTGAAACTGTCGAATGTCATCTCTGCGTCCTTGTCAGCAGAAGATACAGAGACAACCATTAAGTCCGTTTTCAATGCTCATTCCTCCACATGAAACTCGGAGAAGTAGGAACGACCACCCGACAATCAACGCGTGCGTGGGACGTGGAACAAACCCCAAAATTCCGCATAATGGCCACGTGTTCCTCAGATGCGAATCGCCAGGGGCACCTATGTAATAGCACAGTGCCGCCCATGTACCTATAAATACACACTTCACAACGGTCATTATCTCTTCTTCCACTCTCGCACGAACCCTAGCGCCACCGCTAGTCCTTGACGACGCCGACGACGAAGCGCTTCGCTGCCGCAACCTCTCTGACGCCGTCTTCATGCCGACCGCGGACATCGTACTCTCCGCCGTTGTCGTAGGTGTCCTCCGTCGCCAAGTTAGGGCACGGAAGATCGAACTGCTCAGCCTCATCTTCCACTTCGTCTAGCAGTTCTTAGTGTGGTAAATAAAACTTCCTTTTTACAGCACCATTGATCCTATGGATTTGTCACTTTCTACCACAAGCCGTTTCTATTCACACAAGTTAGATCTCTCTCATACTGCATCTCATAACATGCCTAGTATATTCACTTATGCTTCACAAAGTAGTTAGATTCCTCACTTGTACTGATCTGTGGATTCGTACAAATCCGGAACCAACTCCTTATTTATGAGTGAATGTCTTTGCAAAATGAGGTCAATGTCTTCTAAACTGATTTATCTTCAAAATCTTCTGAGAATGCATATGACCTCTTCCCCTTCCCTCGCACCTTAATGCTGTCACAGGTACATGTCCGTGGGAGAATCCTTTGGTTCTCATAGTCTGCATTCATTTGCGGAATTCTTACAGCATCACATTAATTCTCCCGAAGCCAGTTCCTGTTGGTCCAGCAAGCGAAAACCTTTGAAGCCTTTGAACGTGTTGAAGCCTTTCAAGTTAAAGTTTATGGCTTCAGAGAAAGCAGCAAGGAAGGGTGGCAGAAAGCATCATGGAGAAACATCCAGAGATTTGCCAGATGAACTCTCAGAACTGTACAAGACAGATCCTGAAGAGGATTACAATCAGCGCAAGACCCGAATCCAATGGATTCAGAGATATTGGGCAGAACAATGGTTCAAATACCGATTTGTAACCCAAGAATATGCTGAGAAAAATGCCATCAAGAGACCGTGGGGAGACATCCAATACAAGAATCTTCTACCCAGGTCCAGAGATGAAGCCATTGCTCAAGGCTTCTATCCCTGCATGGTCCGTGGGCCACAGCCAGCTGATGCACACCCATCGTCACTACTATGGTGTCGTGACGACAATCTGTTCAAGCGCAATTTCTAGTTTGCCCAGAACTCAGCAAAGCAGAACAAGAAGACTTTGGGGCTAGACTTCAACCCTGGTCCCTCAGCACCAAGGGCAGATGGCACACGAGATGCAGAACCCAATGTCATCGGTCCTTTCTCCAACCTTGAAGGCCTCATCACCCGCATCTTAGTTCAAGGGACTGCAGTGAATGAGCCTGCAGCTGACGCTGAATCAGAAGAAGCTCCTGCAGCACCAAAGACAAAGA
This sequence comes from Triticum urartu, assembly GCF_003073215.2. NCBI lineage: Eukaryota > Viridiplantae > Streptophyta > Magnoliopsida > Poales > Poaceae > Triticum > Triticum urartu. The sequence continues at coordinate 377,420,214 of NC_053026.1, read as the reverse complement.
AGATGAAGAAGCCTAAAGCTTCAAAGCCTGCCCCCTCACCAAAAATCTCAAGGGCGAAGCCACTGGCAACTGCACCTCCTGATGACAGTGTGCAGTCCGAAGACTTATCTCGCATCTCCAAGCCCCAGAAAGTCAAGATGCCTCTGCCTCACACCGGACAAGAGCTAACTGTTGCTGCCATTCTGCGCAATGACGACATTGATCTGTCAAGTGATGAAGATCTAGCAGATGACGCTCTTGAGCAACTCATCAAGAGCAAAGAAGAAGCAGAAATCTTCAATGATCTGCCTCTCTTTGATGTGACCATCATCCACAACTTCATTGATGAGTGGTTTGACACGCCAAACATCAGCTTTGAAGATCTGCAGCTACCAATTGGCCTCAGTGTCGCCTTCCAAGGCGCCATTGCTTCAGAACTCGCTATTGCCCAGCGCATTGTTGAACTGAAGCAAAAGATTGACTATGAAAAGGCTCAGTTCAAGAAGCATATGGCCAAGCTCAGCGTGCAGGAAGTGAAGAACTTCAAGAGTATGATGCACGAGCTCAAGGAAGCCTTTGTAAAGAAACGTGCAGAAGCTCAGGGTTTGTGTGAGCGCATGAAGACTCTGGCTGACAGATGTGTGCAAGCCTATAATGAGGCTGAGAAGCGCAAGGCCCTTGGGCGTCCTGGCATCGACCCCGGGATGGCCGCAAAGAAGAAGAAGCCTGCTACGGCTGAACCTGACGCACCAAGGCAGGAAGCAGTTCCTATTGTCTTCCCAACTAAAATGACTGGCTCGAAGCCAAAAAGTCGGTCAACAGCTTCAGAGCTCAAGAAGACAAGGATTGCTGAGGTTGAAGCCAGGAAGAGGAAACATTTTGAAGCCTCTCCAACTGCCCCCTCCAAGAAGAAGAGGAAGACCAAGAAAGATCGGGCTGCTTCCACAGAGCCCTTGATAGTTGAACCCATTTCTATGGTCTATCCTGAAGCTGAACGCCAACTGACCATCCATGAGCCTGCTTCCACAGAGGCTCATGAAGCTGAAGACTTTCCAGCAGCTGATCCCATCGCTGCTGAAGACATTGGTCAACATGACAATGTAGAAGATGGTGCAGTCCTTCCTCAGAACAGCGAACTCATCAGCATTGGTCGTCCACTGACGCCAATTGCACAATATGCTTCATGGGCAGATCGCCCACAAGAGGAAGAAGACTATGAGGCCCAACCCACTCCAACTCCACAGGCGTCGCCCGCGTTGCGCAGGCTTCGCAAAGGTCCAAGGCCTCAAGTCTCTGCTGAAGACAATCCGGCTGCATCAGCCGTGGAAGAAGAAGTCCCACAAGTTGCCACTCCACTGTCCCACCAAGAAGCAGTTCTCAAGGAGAACATGCTTGAAAATCTTGCGGCTGCCACAACCACCAATGAAGCTAATGTGGAGCCCTCCCCAACGGAAAAAGATGATAGAGAAGCCACTGATCCCGTCACTTCTGTTCCTGAGTCTGCTGCCGGTCCACAGTTCGACTATCATGTTGAGCACACGCCTCAGGTACAGAAGCCAATCCCGAGATTGCCAAGGTTCCCAGGTCCTGCATCAGCACCTGGCTCCTTCAATATCAATGGCTTCAGGGCAGACAACACATTCTTCGATAGCTTCAGGAACCCCTACTCAAGGGAAAGGATATCATCTGATCGGTCCTGGAGCTATCCTCAGCAAAGCTATTACTCATGCATTCTTTACAACCAAGGTCGCATCTTCCCACACAAGCGCCTTGACATAGAAGCCATAGCTGGTCTGCCCTGTCTGGAAGAAGCTTTGGATTGCTTCAAGGAAGTTGGACTGCTGCCGTTCGTTACTGACCAAGAGCATTGGAATGAAGAGCTGCTGCTCCAATTCTATGCCACACTTCACATCCGCGGGTACAGCAGAGATCCGAAGACTTGGGTCCTGGAGTGGATGACCAGAAATGTTCATCACGAAGCCAATGCATTTAACATCATTGAGCTCACTGGTTTTCCCACTCCTGGCGATCTCTACGAGCATGGCTGTCAGCTGCATAGTGAAGCTATTGAGAGCATCTTTAAGAGGCCGGAACCTGATATGAGTCAGATGCTCAGCATGATGAAGCCATTGCCCCAAGATGCTGCTTATCCAACAGAGTTCTTCGTTGAAGACCTTGAGTATCTGCCACGAACCATCTATCACATCATCAAGCGAACTCTCTGGCCCATCAAAGGGCACTCTCCAAATGCCAAGCTTGAGGGTGCAATGAAGACTTTGGTCTTCTATATTCTTCATGGAAAATGCTTCAATGCACAGGACTTATTCATCCGCCAACTTGCTGCATCGGGCTCTGATCTGTTTGGCTTGAAGTTCTACGCCCCATGGGTAATGCGGCTAATTAAACTTCACTCCGATATCTCATATCAGCCATCTGCTCGCAATCATAGGATTTTTCTGCCTGATGTGGATATCTCTACTGAAGCCATCTATCTGAGCCTGCAAAGGAACCTCTAAGTCTTCAGAATGCAGAGCATCAGAGTTTCTCACAGAACATTGAAGGAGTTGAAGCAGTCACTCGGGTGTATCCTTTGGCTGGCACTACACGTGCACCACACCCTGCGTCTACTGAAGCCACTGATAGTACAACTGCTCCAAGACCCAAGAAGCGCACTCGTGTTCTCAACGACCGAGAGCTTCTTGTGGCTCTTCATCAGAAACAGGATAGGCATCATGACTGGCTGAAGCGTCAGATGAAAAGCCTCTTGGTGGAAGTTAATCGCATTCGCAATCTTGCCACCAAGAATGCTTTCGTTGCCCATGAAACCTGTCGCCGTACATGGAAAGGGCTAACGATGATGTGTTCTGAAGATGATCTCCAAGAGGATGGCTTCACTGAGCGATTCAAGTTTGACTCCACACCTCCTCGAAGAGCTGTGCTGCTAGGAACTCCACCCCTTGAAGACTCTGAGTTCTCTTCATCTGCTGCAACAGTGACTGCCAGAGTTATCGAGGATGAAGATGATGCTACTTCACCACCACCTCCTTCAGCACGCGTCAACTCTGCTCCAAGCTCTTTAGCACCGCCAAACACCACCAACGACCCTGCTACTTCACCTACTCCGCATGGGAACGAGTAGATGCTCTATGTCTTCAAACCTTTTTGGTCCTTACTGACAAAAGGGGGAGAAGCATATGAGGTTGATAGTCTAGCGGGTCCATATGGGCGGGTGCTTTATATTTTGCTTCGTGCTTACAACTCTCGTTTTGCTACATTTGGTTCTTTGAGTTGTAATACTTAAACTCGATGGTCGTCTGCTACTTATCTGCCACTTTGTTTTGCGATGATAAATTCCGCATGTGCGACGATAAATTCCGCACTTAGATCATTCTACAGACGTCCATTTTCCATTATGCATGTCATTATCTTCATATACTTTCACATGCATAGTGGATTGTCATCATAAGTTGAAGTGGATCTCCACAAGTACAACCTGCCATGTGCATTTGCATTCCAAAATCAAATTACCTATATGCACATCTTTAGGGGGAGCCCTTGAAACTTATGAAGACAATTCCTTATCCTTTACAATTTCACAGATTATATTCCCTGTTGAAAACTTCAACTAGTTTGTCATCAATCACCAAAAAGGGGGAGATTGTAAGTGCATCTGGTGCCACCCCTAGTTGGTTTTGGAGTATTGACGACAAACCTAGTTGAGGGACTAATGTGTTTGTGAGAATTGCAGGATAACACAGGTAGAAGTCCCTCATTGATTCGGTTTTCCTACCAGAGATGACCCCTAAAAATGTATGAAGACATTGAAGTCAAAGGTGGTATATGAAGATATTCACATTGAAGACTATGACAAGAGAAGACACCACATGAAGCCTATGGAGCTCGAAGACTTAGATCTTTCGTAGTTCTTTTTCTTTTGTGTTGAGTCATAGGAACCACCATACTGTTAAGTGGGGTCCAAGAGAACTAGTCAGAATGACTGAAGTGATGCCTAAACAAAACCTATGTCTTCGAGTGAAGACTATGAGAGCGAATCTTGTCCAGAGTCGGACAAGTCAGCTTTGCTTGTAGCCCAAGTAAAGTTGTCGTGTGAGTTTGAAATCTGACCGTTGGAACACGTGTCAGTTCCTTAGTGACCCAGGGTCATTTCGGAAAAATCAGGTCGGGTTGCCAAGTGGCTATAAATAGCCCACCCCCACAACCATAAATGGTTGGCTGCTCAGACTGAGAGTACGGCTTTTGTCGTTTGAGAGCAACCCACCTCGAAGCCTTTGAGAGAGAATTCCTTGCGAGGATAAAGCCCTAACCACCCAGAGCCAGAGAGAATTGGGCATCACTTAAGTCTTCTTGTCTGTGTGATCTGAAGACTTATTACACTTGAGGACTGTGCATCCTCCAGCCGGTTAGGCGTCACGTTCTGAGCATCCAAGAGACATTGTGGATTGCCGGTGAACGAAGTCTGTGAAGGTTTGGGAGTCTACCTTGAAGACTTACCAGAGTGATTGGGCGAGGTTTGTGTGACCTTAGCTCAAGGGGATTACGGTGAGGACTGGGTGTCCTGAGCTGCGTGTTCAGGACTGGGTGTCCGGGACTGTGTGTCCTAAGGTTTAAATACCTAGCCGCCCCAACCAGATGTACAGTTGTCACAGCAACTGGAACTGGTCCAACAAATCATTGTCTTCAACGAGTCACTGTTTTCATCTTCCCTTCCCTTTACTTACTGTTGCTCCTTGTGAAGTCATTGTATGTTTGCACTACCTTTTGTCTTCACTAAGTGACTGCATGTTCTGTATGGCTTCATAATATCTTCCTACCTGATCCTTACTACATTGCTGCTATTAAGTCATTGTGCTTTCACTTCATTGAATACTTGACTATGGCTTGCCTAGTGTAGTCTACCTTCCGCTGCATGGTAATAGGTTTATTTCTATCGTTTGTCTTCATAACTTCCACGTTTTGAAGACTTTCATAAAAATCGCCTATTCACCCCCCCTCTAGTCGATATAACGCACTTTCACTAGTGTTCTTAAGGGAATACTTGGTCGACGGACAAGAGATGAAGCGCCTTCGCTGCAATATACGCCCCCAAATTACAATGTGTACTGTGATTTTTCGCACCACAACTTACGCATGCACAAAAACACATGCTGGCCCAGGGAAAGGAACCCTTAACGGAACTATTCTCTCTGGAAGATGTTTCTTATGATCAAATGTAATATAACATAACTCCCCGAATACAACTTGTCTGTTTAAGCAACTATGACCGGACTGCCTGGTTTCCAAACATACCTTGGTGTTTACCGATGGTATAATATCCAGAAACACTCCAAACCTCGGGTTCTGGAGGTCGAAGCGGAAAGTCTGCCATGCCAATCGTTTTACAGTTCGGCTGGAGATAAGTTTGTTGATAAAGTACACTGCTACTTGGACTCAAAAACTTCTTATTCCTCTAGACCCTCTAGCAGGTTGTCTAGTTTACAATTCTGTTGAGAAAACTTAGCGGCTAATTTCACTTGTTCGTACACTAAGCTAACAGGAATTTCTTGTCCATCTGGTCCCTGAGGTCCGACCCGGGCCATATGATTCGGATAAAGTTTGGTATACCGTGTTTTCACCATGGCCCAGGCTTCTCGGGCGCCTTCCCGACATGCCGATATCTTCCATAGCTCCAAACGGCGGCGAGCTCCCTTGAATAAATTCACAAGCTCCTCCATACTTCCTGGAGGTGGATCAGATGGCCATAAAGCCTTAGCCATGTTCCTCAATGCCTTCCGAGCTCGCTCGTGCACTTTGGATAGCTCTTGTAGTAGGTCGCCTTGGAATCTAAACACTTCTCCTTCAGGACGTCTTGTTAGCACACCTACAGAAGCAAACTTGTAAAATTTTCAAACAGGAGACCGCGTGACAGATAGGTTACAGAGCATACTGAATATGCCGCCTTTCAGCTTCCTGTTCTCCTTCAAAGCATCTGATAATTGGGCTCTTAAATCCTTTAGTTCTTTGGCTTGCTTGATATTTGCATCCTAGTTTGTTCTTCTCATCAATGGTCCGTGTCAATACACGTTGACCAGCAGCCTCTTGCCCTTCGGCATGTTGCTTTTCCGCTTGAGCAGCCCTTAGCCTCTCCTCCAGTTGATCTGTCGAGCCTACCAACGAGACAAAGCATAGTTAAGCAACATCGTTGTAGGCACAGAATCTTATTTCCGAGCTGCTGTTGTACTTACCATCAGGTGCCTTCTTGGACTTCTTCAAAATTTCTAGTTCGGCGGTGGCAGCAGTTAGCCTAGTTTGGCATTCTTCTAGCTCCATGGATAATGTGTTATTTCTCTTTGTGAGTACCTGACAATGTAACGACCCTTAAATTAGTTGGGCCAACTGCTTCAAGCCTCGGGGGCTACTGGCATATGATTATTGAATCTGCATAAAAGTAGTTACCCGCATATCCTTTGAAAGCTGGTGAGTGGCTCCAGCAATCCATCCCGAGCAGCTCGGATGTAAGCATCCGTTGAGCTGAAGGCATTGAATGCCTCTTCGGTGAAATTTGGGTCACGCATAGCCGCTCTCCGCCGCTGATGATTCATCGCACTCTCCACTTCGCAGTTCGTGACGGATATATTATCGGAATCCTCTCGGAGATGACAATCCGGCATTGCTCCCGCATCCCCTCCAGTGCTTGTGGCAGGGTCCAGGGCTGGATTAGTCTATGCATGGCCGGTTAGGTCTCCGGATACAGTCCGGCGTACACTCCTCCTGCAATATTGCAGAATATGAAACATCAGCGTCCGATCTATCCACTGAGTGCATGTTAAAGGATTATACCTCTTCGATGAAGGAGAGGACCCGACTGTATCGTCGTTTGCCTTTCTTTTCAGGGACGTGCCCTGTGCAAGCATCGTCTTCTTAGAGGATGCCTTTGCTGCAGTACGATGGTGCGAGCGTCGCCCCTTGGGAGCACGATGTAGTGTGGTGGGTGAGTCGTAGTGGGAAAACTCTTTTTTAGGAGATGTCTCCTGGGTACTTACATGGGAGGAAGGGAGCAGGCCGGGGTAATCGGCTATAATGGACACTTCTGTGCTGTCGTAGCTCGTCTGATAAAAGATTCCATCCTTAAACTCTACAAATATATCCAGATCCTCTTCGAATCCAGGATCAAGGTCTCTATTATGGTCCTCCGGCTGCGGAGCGGGGTTGTAGATCCCCGCGACGACCTTTCTCCATTCCTGTTAAAGGTAGCCGGATTAAGTTCGACTAAAAGCGTAGTTAAGGAAGCGGACTGAGTAAGGCATGTGATCAAAGACTCACCCAGTCAATGGGGTTATACATGGAAAAGCCTTCTCGGCACTTCAGGCGAGCGAAGTCTTCCTTTTCCCCTTTGAAAAGGTCAGCCAACGTGGCGGCCAAAGCGGCAAAATTGGTCGGACCCTTACACCCACAGCATGATGCACCGTCCTCCCTGTTGTAATGCCACATGGGAGGATTGGAGCGGTTGATTGCCTCACATTATTCAAATCGCCATTACCTCGACTATAGATAGTCCGGAGTGGGCGAGTATTTTGATCTTGCTTACTAGCCTCTTAATCTCCGCACTGTCTTCCTCTTCATAGCTTCGGGGGCGCCAACTGGCACACTTCTTTAGAGGAGCGGTGGAAAATTCGGGAAGACTTTGCCGGATTGGGTCCGGGAGGACAACGTCTTTGATGTAGAACCACTCCGAGGGCCACTCTTCGGATGCCTTCTTCGCAATGCCGGATAGGTATCCTGTTCCGCCTATACGCCGGCACCGCCCACCTCAAATATGGATCCCTTTTGGGAGCACGGGACGAGGCAGAAATATCTTTTCCATAACTCAAAATGGGCCTCGCAACCTAGGAACAGCTCACAAAGAGCAACAAAGCCCGCGATGTGTAGGATGGAGCCTGGCGTGAAGTTGTGCAATTGGAGACCGTAATACTCCAGAAGACCTCTGAGGAAAGGGTGGATTGGAAATCCCACGCCCCTCAGTAGGAAGGAAACAAAGAACACCCGCTCCCCTCTGTTGGGATTGGGGAAGTTCTCCGCCAGGGCTTCATCGTTGAAGGTAGTTAATCCCGCCCGAACAGGCGGGTAGTTAATCTAGAGCTGAGGCGCCGCAGACCAAGAAGGTGCCCGTCAGGGAGGATGGCACAAGAGGGGCCTTCACCATAGGCTCCATCCTCGACAGCAAATAGGAAGGCACGCTCGTCACCTTCCTGCGGGCGAATGTCGACGTGTTTGCGTGGCAAGCATCCGACATCCCCGGTGTTCCCAGGGAGGTGATTGAGCACCACCTAGCCATCTGCCCTCATGCGTGACCCGTCAAACAGAAGGTCAGAAAGCGGGCTCTGGAGAGAGGCAGGAGTTCATCACAGAGGAGATCAGGAAGTTGGAAGCGGCAGGGTTGGTGAGAGGAGTGTGATAACCCACAAGTATAGGGGATCGCAACAGCTTTCGAGGGTAGAGTATTCAACCCAAATTTATTGATTCGACACAAGGGGAGCAAAAGAATATACTCAAGTATTAGCAACTGAGTTATCAATTCAGCCACACCTGGAAACTTAGTATCTGCAGCAAAGTGTTTAGTAGCAAAGTAATATGATAGTGGTGGTAACGGTACAAAGTAAAGGAAGCAAAAGTAATATTTTTGGTATTTTGTAGTGATTGTAACAGTAACAATGGGAAAGTAAATAAGCGTAAACCAGTATATGGAAAGCTCGTAGGCATCGGATCGGTGATGGATAATTATGCCGGATGCGGTTCATCACGTAACAGTCATAACCTAGGGTGACACGGAACTAGCTCCAATTCATCAATGTAATGTAGGCATGTATTCCGAATATAGTCATGCGTGCTTATGGAAAAGAACTTGCATGACATCTTTTGTCCTACCCTCCCGTGGCAGCGGGGTCCTAATGGAAACTAAGGGATATTAAGGCCTCCTTTTAATAAAGAACCAGAACAAAGCATTAGCACATAGTGAATACATGAACTCCTCAAACTATGGTCATCACCGGGAGTGGTCCCGATTATTGTCACTTCGGGGTTGCCGGATCATAACACATAGTAGGTAACTATAGACTTGCAAGATAGGATCAAGAACTCACATATATTCATGAAAACATAATAGGTTCAGATCTGAAATCATGGCACCCGGGCCCTAGTGACAAGCATTAAGCATAGCAAAGTCATAGCAACATCAATCTCAGAACATAATGGATACTAGGGATCAAACCCTAACAAAACTAACTCGATTACATGATAGATCTCATCCAACCCATCACCGTCCAGCAAGCCTATGATGGAATTACTCACGCACGACGGTGAGCATCATGAAATTGGTGATGGAGGATGGTTGATGATGACGACAGTGACAAATCCCCCTCTCCGGAGCCCTGAACGGACTCCAGATCAGCCCTCCCGAGAGGTTTTCGGGCTTGGTGGTGGCTCCGTATCGTAAAACATGATGATTTCTTCCCCTCTATTTTTTTCTCCCCGAAAGCAAATATATAGAGTTGGAGTTGGCGCCGGAAGGTCTCCAAGGGCCCACGAGGTAGGGGGCGCACCCTAGGGGGGGGGCACCCTCGTGGACAGGGTGTGGGCCCCTGGTCTTCATCTTTGGTGAGGATTTTTTATTATTTTTTATAAGATGTTCCGTGGAGTTTCAGGTCATTCCGAGAACTTCTGTTTTCTACACATAAAACAACATCATGGCAATTCTGCTGAAAACAGCGTCAGTCCGGGTTAGTTCCACTCAAATCATGCAAGTTAGAGTCCAAAAAAAGGGAAAAAGGGTTTGGAAAAGTAGATACGACGGAGACGTATCAACTCCCCCAAGCTTAATCCCTTGCTTGTCCTCAAGCAATTGAGTTGACAAACTGAAAGAGAAAAAGAAAGACTATTACAAACTCTGTTTGCTCTTGTTGTTGTAAATATATCAAGCCAACATTCAAGTTTTTAGCAAAGATCATGACTAACCACATTTTCAATAATTCTCAGGTCTCGTATTCACTCATATCAATAGCATAATCAACTAGCGAGCCATAATAATAAATCTCGGATGACAACACTTTCTCAAAACAAATCATAATATGATATAACAAGATGGTATCTCGCTAGCCCTTTCTGAGACCGCAAAACATAAATGCAGAGCACCTTTAAAGATCAAGGACTGACTATACATTGTAATTCGTGGTAAAAGAGATCGAATCATAGTTACACCCAATATAGATTAATAGTGATGAATGCAAATGACAGCTGTGCTCTCCAGCTAGTGCTTTTTAATAAGAGGGTGATGACTCAACATAAAAGTAAATAGATAGGCCCTTCGCAGAGGGAAGCAGGGATTTGTAGAGGTGCCAGAGCTCGGTTTTGAAATAGAGATAAATAATATTTTGAGCGGTATACTTTAATTGTCAACATAACAACTAAGAGATGGCGATATCTTCCATGCTACACACATTATAGGCGGTTCCCAAACAGAATGGTAAAGTTTATACTCCCCCTCCACCAACAAGCATCAGTCCATGACTTGCTCGAAACAACGAGTGTCTCCAACTAGCAACAGGTCCCAGGGGGAGTTTTGTTTGCAATTAATTTGGATTTAGTTTGCATAAAGCATGGGACTGGGCATCCCGGTGACCAGCCATTTTCTCGTGAATGAGGAGCAGAGTCCACTCCTCTTGAGAATAACCCGCCTAACATGGAAGATAAGGGTAGCACTAGTTGATACATGAGCTATTCGAGCATATAAAACATAATGTTTATTTGAGGGTTTAGAGTTTGGCACATACAAATTTACTTGGAACGGCAGGTAGATACCGCATATAGGAAGGTATAGTGGACTCATCTGGAATAACTTTGGGGTTTAAGGGATTGGATGCACAAGTAGTATTCCCGCTTAGTACAGGTGAAGGCTAGCAAAAGACTGGGAAGCGACCAACTAGAGAGCGACAACAGCCATGTACATGCGTTAAAATTAATAAACATTGGATGCAAGCATGAGTAGGATATAATCCACCATGAACATAAATATCGTGAAGGCTATGTTGATTTGTTTCAACTACATGCGTGAACATGTGCCAAGCCAAGTCACTTAAATCATTCAAAGGAGGATACCACCCCATTATACCACATCATAACCATCTTAATAGCATGTTGGCATGCAAGGTAAACCATTATAACTCATAGCTAATCAAGCATGGCACAAGCAACTATGATCTCTAATTGTCATTGCAAACATGTTTATTCATAATAAGCTGAATCAAGAACAATGAACTCATCATATTTACAAAAACAAGAGAGGTCGAGTTCATACCAGCTTTTCTCATCCCAGTTAGTTCATCATATATATCATCATAATCGCCTTTCTCTTGCACGAATGAACGATGTGAATAATAACAAGAGTGCACGTGCATTGCACTAAGCTGGAATCTACGAGCATTCAATAAACAGGAGAAGACAAGGTAATATGGGCTCTGGGTTAAATCAACAACAATGCATATAAGAGCCACTTCAACAATTTAATCATGGTCTTCTCCTACTGACCCCCAAAGAAAAGAAATAAAAACTATTTACACGGGAAAGCTCCGAACAAGCAAAAGAAGAACGGGAAATATTTTTGGGTTTTCTTTTTTAATTATTACTACTACAGCAAGAAGAGTAAACTACTACTAATTTTTTTTGTTTTTTTCTTAAGGTTTAACAAGCACACAAGAAGAAAGCAGGAAAAAGAAAATAAAATAGCATGGATATTACAGTGAAAGAGTATGAGCACCGACATCTAGCAATGAGTGTGTGTGAACATAAATGTAATCTCGGTGAGAAATGCGTACTCCCCCAAGCTTAGGCTTTTGGCCTAAGTTGGGTTATTGCCAGGGATAGCCTGGCGGATATCCGTAGGTGTAGCTGGGGTCATACTGTGATGAAGAATAGTTGGGGTTGTACTGTGATGCAGCGGCTATAGCCTCCTAAGCTGCAGCGTGGAGTCGGGCTGCCTCTGCTCCCCTCTTGTACTCATCTGCCCCCTCTCTGGTAATGGTATATCTTCCTTTTGTCTGAGAATCAAAGAAGGCAGGAGCAGGAAGAGTAATACGAACAACATGTCGTTTGTTAAAGATTAGTCGATACTGAAAGAGGTGATTCAGTCCTCTCGACAAACTGGTGGGAAACCATAGAATCAAAATCTAAATAAGTAGGGGGCAACTCCATGTCACCCTCAAACGTCTATCTCAAGAAAATTAGCTGAACGGGTTGCATAAATTCCTCCAAAGAAATCTCAATTATATCTATTATGATACAACCTACGAGCTACAATGGCTCCCATATGCTAAGATTGGTCTCCTAACAAGCACTCCTGAGAATGCTAAGGTCAGGGACACACATGTGACATGCTTCATCCTTAGCATTTATGCATCTACCTATGAAGAGAGCAAAATAATGTATAGCAGGAAAGTGAATGCTCCCTATGGTAGCTTACGTTATATCTCTAGATTCCCCTACAGTTATACTGGCAAGATAGTTTCTAAATTCAGATTTACGGGGATCAATAATACTACCCCATTGTGGGAGTTTGCAGGCAAGAGTAAAATCCTCTAAGTCCATGGTATAAGATTTGTCATAAAGATCGAACATGACTAAAGGAGAATTACGCGAAGATGAAAACTCAAACCTCCTCACAAATGAGCTTATGAGATCATGATACCGGGGGCATTTGTCTGCCTCAAAGTCCACAAGACCGGCGTTACGCAAATATGTGTTAAAATCCTCTTTAATTCCCGCTCGATCCATGAAATTTTCCGACGGCCATTCACAAGGCCGCACTAGAGCGTCTCTTGGTGGTTCCTCGTCAGCATCACGCATAGCAAGCCTGGGACCTTGCTTCTTAGAAGAACCACCTTGGAACATCTCCCTAAGCATATTGTTTTTCTCTGAAAAATTTCAGAAATTTTTAGTAACTTCAAACAAAAGTGAACCAAGCTTAACAAAACTGATAGCAACTACTCCTACAAGTGCCTAGAGCTTATATCAAGCATTAGAACTACTTGGAACCAAATAAATTTGACATGCAAGCTCAAGAACATCGCCACCTATGCAGCACAAATTTTCAATGAATAAAGCACTAGAACAAAAACTAATTGGACCAATGGAGGAGTCACATACCAAGGAAAAATCTCCCCAAGCAGTTTTGCGAGAGGTGCTTTGAGCAAGGAGATCGAAAATCACAGCAAAGTGAGCTAGAACTCGTGCTTGAGTTGGATATTCGTGTTTATGTGAGGAAGAAGAAGAGGATGGGTGCAGGAATAAGTGGAGGAGGGCCATCGTGGGCCCACGAGGCAAGGGGCGCGCCCAGGGGGGTGGGGCGCGCCCTCCACCCTCGTGGCTAGGTGGCAGCTCCCCCAGCGGTGATTTTTGCACCATAAATCCTCAAATATTCCTGAAAAATCATATTAAATTGGCATGGCATTCTGAGGACTTTTATTTTTGGGATATTTTTATATTGCACGGGTAAGTCAGGAAACAAACAGAAAAATACTATTTTTACTTTGTTTCTACTAAATAACAGAAAGTATAAAGAGGGTACAGAAGGTTGTGCCTTCTAGTTTCGTCCATCTCATGCTCATCAAAAAGAATCCACTAACAAGGTTGATCAGGTCTTGTTAACAAACTCATTTCCATTAACATGGAACCGGAAAAATTTCGAATAACACTATGTTACCTCAACGGGGATATGCACATCCCCAATAATAGGAATATCATATTTCTTTTTGACAGTAGGAAGAGGAAATTCGAAACCTCCAAATATAATTGATGGAAATTTTCCAATAGATTTGATACTATGAACTTGAGGTGGTTTCCTCAGAAAGTGTATCGTATGCTCATTTCCGTTAACATGAAAAGTGACATTGCCTTTGTTGCAATCAATAACAGCCCCTGCAGTATTAAGAAAAGGTCTTCCAAGAATAATAGACATACTATCCTCCTCGAGAATATCAAGAATAACAAAGTCCGTTAAAATAGTAACGTTTGCAACCACAACAAGCACATCCTCACAAATACCGACAGGTATAGCAATTGATTTATCAGCCATTTGCAAAGATATTTCAGTAGGTGTCAACTTATTCAAATCAAGTCGACGATATAAAGAAAGAGGCATAACACTAACACCGGCTCCAAGATCACATAAAGCAGTTTTAACATAGTTTCTTTTAATGGAGCATGGTATAGTAGGTACTCCTGGATCTCCAAGTTTCTTTGGTATACCACCCTTAAAAGTGTAGTTAGCAAGCATGGTGGAAATTTCAGCTTTCGGTATCTTTCTTTTATTTGTAACAATATCTTTCATGTACTTAGCATAAGGATTCATTTTGAGCATATCAGTTAACCGCATACGCAAAAAGATAGGTCTAATCATTTCAGCAAAGCGCTCAAAATCCTCATCGTCCTTTTTCTTGGATGGTTTGGGAGGAAAAGGCATGGGTTTCTGAACCCAAGGTTCTCTTTCTTTACCATGTTTCCTAGCAACAAATTCTCTCTTATCATAACGTTGATTCTTTGATTGTGGGTTATCAAGATCAACAGCGGGTTCAATTTCTACATCCTTATCATTACTAGGTTGAGCATCATCATGAACATCATCATTAAAATTTTCACTAGGTTCATGTTCATTACCAGATTGTGTTTCAGCATCAGACATAGAGATATCATTTGGATTATCAGGTGGTTCAGCAATAGGTTCACTAGAAGTTTGCAAAGTCCTATCATTTTTCTTTTTCTTCCTTTTAGAAGAACTAGGAACATCAATATTATTTCTCTGAGAATCTTGCTCAATTCTCTTAGGGTGGCCTTCAGGATACAAAGGTTCCTGAGTCATTCTACCAGTTCTAGTAGCCACTCTAATAGCATAATCATTTTTCTTACTATTCATTTCATCGAGCAATTCTTTTTGAGCCTTAAGTACTTGTTCTACTTGAGTGGTAAGCATAGAAGCATGTTTGCTAACAAGTTTAAGTTCACCTCTAATATTAGCCATATAATCACCCAAGTGTTTAATCATATAAGCACTTCGTTTTAATTGTCTACCAAAATAAGCATTGAAGTCTTCTTGCTTAAACATAAAGTTATCAAACTCATCCAAGCACTGACTAGCAATTTTAGTAGGAGGGACTTCAACTTTATCATATCTATAGAGAGAATTTACCTTTACTACCTGTGTCGGGTTATCAAGATCAGGAGGTTCTTCAATAAGTAATGGATCAAGATCATATGTTTCTTCAACAGGCGGTAAATTAAGACCATGTATTTCTTCAATAGGAGGTAAATTCTTAACATCTTCAGCTTTAATACCTTTTTCTTTCATAGATTTCTTTGCCTCTTGCATATCTTCGGGACTGAGAAATAGAACACCTCTCTGTTGGGAAACGTAGCAGAATTTTAAAATTTTCTACGCATCACCAAGATCAATGTATGGAGTCATATAGCAACAAGGGAGAGGGGAGTGCATCTACATACCCTTGTAGATCGCGAGCGGAAGCGTTCAAGAGAACGGGGTTGATGGAGTCGTACTCGTCGTGATCCAAATCACCGATGACCTAGCGCCGAACGGACGGCACCTCCGCGTTCAACACACGTACGTTTGGGAAGACGTCTCCTCCTTCTTGATCCAGCAAGGGGAAGGAGAGGTTGATGGAGATCCAGCGGCACGACGGCGTGGTGGTGGAAGCAACGGTGATCTCGGCAGGGCTTCGCCAAGCTCCAACGAGAGAGAGAGAGAGGTGTTCCGTGGGGAGAGGGAGGCGCTAGAGACTTGGTGCGGCTGCCCTCCCTCCCCCACTATATATAGTGCCCCTAGGGGGGCCGTCGGCCCTAGGAGATGGGATCTCCAAGGGGGGCGGCGGCCAAGGGGGGGAACTTGCCCCCCAAGCCAAGTGGGGTGCCCCCACCACTAGGGTTTCCAACCCTAGGCGCAGGGGGAGGCCCATGGGGGGTGCACCAGCCCACCAGGGGCTGGTTCCCCTACCACTTCAGCCGATGGGGCCCTTCGGGATAGGTGGCCCCACCCGGTGGACCCCCGGGACCCTTCTGGTGGTCCCGGTACAATACCGATTACCCCCGAAACTTTCCTGATGGCCAAAACCGGACATCCTATATATAAATCTTCACCTCCGGACCATTCCGGAACTCCTCGTGACGTCCGGGATCTCATCCGGGACTCCGAACAACTTTCGGGTTACCGCATACTAATATCTCTACAACCCTAGCGTCACCGAACCTTAAGTGGGTAGACCCTACGGGTTCGAGAGACAGGTAGACATGACCGAGACGACTCTCCGGTCAATAACCAACAGCAGGATCTGGATACCCATGTTGGCTCCCACATGTTCCACGATGATCTCATCGGATGAACCATGATGTCGAGGATTCAATCAATCCCGTATACAATTCCATTTGTCAATCGGTACGTTACTTGCCCGAGATTCGATCGTCAGTATCCCAATACCTCATTCAATCTCGTTACCGGCAAGTCACTTTACTCGTACCGTAATGCATGATCCCGTGACGAAACACTTGGTCACATTGAGCTCATTATGATGATGCATTACCGAGTGGGCCCAGAGATACCTCTCCGTCATACGGAGTGACAAATTCCAGTCTCGATCCATGTCAACCCAACAGATACTTTCGGGGATACCTGTAGTATACCTTTATAGTCACCCAGTTACTTTGTGACGTTTGGTACACCCAAAGCACTCCTACGGCATCCGGGAGTTACACGATCTCATGGTCTAAGGAAATGATACTTGACACTGGAAAAGCTCTAGCAAACGAACTACACGATCTTGTGCTATGCTTAGGATTGGGTCTTGTCCATCACATCATTCTCCTAATGATGTGATCCCGTTATCAATGACATCCAATGTCCATAGTGAGGAAACCATGACTATCTATTGATCAATGAGCTAGTTAACTAGAGGCTTACTAGGGACATGTTATGGTTGTTGGGTAACATAGTAATTTCAAAATTTTCCTACTCACACGTAAGATCATGGTGATGCATAGCAACGAGAGAGGAGAGTGTTGTCTACGTACCCTCGTAGACCGAAAGCGGAAGCGTTAGCATAACGCGGTTGATGTAGTCATACGTCTTCACGGCCCGACCTATCAAGCACCGAAACTACGACACCTCTGAGTTCTAGCACACGTTCAGCTCGATGACATTCCCCAGACTCCGATCCAGCAGAATGTCGGGGAAGAGTTCCGTCAGCACGACGGCGTGGTGATGATCTTGATGTTCTACCGTCGCAGGGCTTCGCCTAAGCACCGCTACAATATTATCGAGGATTATGGTGGAAGGGGGCACCGCACACGGCTAAGAGATCAATGATCAATTGTTGTGTCTTTGGGGTGCCCCCCTACACCCGTATATAAAAGGAGCAAGGGAGGAGGAGGCCGGCCCTAGGAGGGGGCGCGCCAAGTGTGGAGTCCTACTAGGACTCCCTAGTCCTAGTAGGATTCCAACTCCCATATGGAATAGGAAAAGAGGAAGGGAAAAGGAGAAGCAAGGAAGCGGTGCCCCCCTTCCCTAGTCCAATTCGTACCAGACCAAGGGGAGGGGTGCGGCCACCCTTGAGGCCCTTTTCCTTCTTTCCCGTATGGCCCAATAAGGCCCAATACGTATTCCCGTAACTCTCCAGTACTCCGAAAAATACCCGAATCACTCGGAACCTTTCCGATGTCCGATTATAGTCGTCCAATATATCGATCTTTACGTCTCGACCATTTCGAGACTCCTCGTCATATCCCCGATCTCATCCGGGACTCCGAACTCCTTCAGTACATCAAAACTCATAAACTCATAATATAACTGTCATTAAAACCTTAAGCGTGCGGACCCTACGGGTTCGAGAACAATGTAGACATGACCGAGACACGTCTCCGGTCAATAACCAATAGCGGAACCTGGATGCTCATATTGGCTCCCACATATTCTACGAAGATCTTTATCGGTCAGACCGCATAACAACATACGTTGTTCCCTTTGTCATCGGTATGTTACTTGCCCAAGATTCAATCGTCGGTACCTCAATACCTAGTTCAATCTCGTTACCGGGAAGTCTGTTTACTCGTTCCGTAATACATCATCCTGCAACTAACTCATTAGTTGCAATGCTTGCAAGGCTTAAGTGATGTGCATTACCGAGAGGGCCCAGAGATACCTCTCCGACAATCGGAGTGACAAATCCTAATCTCGAAATAGGCCAACCCAACAAGTACCTTCGGAGACACCTGTAGAGCACCTTTATAATCACCCAGTTACGTTGTGACATTTGGTGGCACACAAAGTGTTCCTCCGGTAAACGGGAGTTGCATAATCTCATAGTCATAGGACATGTATAAGTCATGAAGAAAGCAATAGCAACAAACTAAACGATCAAGTGCTATGCTAACGGAATGGGTCAAGTCAATCACATCATTCTCCTAATGATGTGATCCCGTTAATCAAATGACAACTCATGTCTATGGTTAGGAAACATAACCATCTTTGATCAACGAGCTAGTCAAGTAGAGGCATACTAGTGACACTCTGTTTGTCTATGTATTCACATATGTATTATGTTTCCGGTTAATACAATTCTAGCATGAATAATAAACATTTATCATGATATAAGGAAATAAATAATAACTTTATCATTGCCTCTAGGGCATATTTCCTTCAGTCTCCCACTTGCACTAGAGTCAATAATCTAGTTCACATCGCCATGTGATTTAACATCAATAGTTCACATCACCATGTGATTAACACCCATAGTTCACATCGACATGTGACCAACATCCAAAGGGTTTACTAGAGTCAATAATCTAGTTCAAATCGCTATGTGATTAACACCCAAAGAGTACTGAGGTGTGATCATGTTTTGCTTGTGAGAGAAGTTTAGTCAACAGGTCTGCCACATTCAGATCCGTCAGTATTTTGCAAATTTCTATGTCAACAATGCTCTGCATGGAGCTACTCTAGCTAATTGCTCCCACTTTCAATATGTATCCAGATTGAGACTTTGAGTCATCTGGATCAGTGTCAAAACTTGCATCGACGTAACCCTTTACGACGAACCTTTTGTCACCTCCATAATCGAGAAACATATCCTTTTTCCACTGAGGATAATTTTGACCAATGTCCAGTGATCTACTCCTAGATCACTATTGTACTCCCTTGCCAAACATAGGGCAGGGTATACAATAGGTCTGGTACACAGCATGGCATACTTTATAGAACCCATGGCTGAGGCATAGGGAATGACTTTCATTCTCTCTCTATCTTCTGTCGTGGTCGGGTTTTGAGTCTTACTTAGTTTCACACCTTGTAACACAGGCAAGAACTTTTTCTTTGACTGTTCCATTTTGAACTACTTCAAAATTTTGTCAAGGTATGTACTTATTGAAAAAACTTATCAAGCGTCTTGATCTATCTCTATAGATCTTGATGCTCAATATGTAAGCAGCTTCACCGAGGTCTTTCTTTGAAAAACTCCTTTTCAAACATTCCTTTATGCTTTGTAGAATAATTCTACATTATCTCCGATCAACGATATGTCATTCACATATACTTATCAGAAATTCTGTAGTGCTCCCACTCACTTTATTGTAAATACATGCTTCACCGCAAGTCTGTATAAAACTATATGCTTTGATCAACTTATCAAAGCGTATATTCCAACTCCGAGATGCTTGCACCAGTCCATAGATGGATCGCTAGAGCTTGCATATTTTGTTAGTACCTTTAGGATTGACAAAACCTTCTGGTTGCATCATATACAACTCTTCTTTAATAAATCCATTAAAGAATGAAGTTTTGTTTATCCATTTGCCAGATTTCATAAAATGCGGCAATTGCTAACATGATTCGGACAGACTTAAGCATAGATACGAGTGAGAAACTCTCATCGTAGTCAACACCTTGAACTTGTCGAAAACCTTTTTGCGACAATTCTAGCTTTGTAGATAGTAACACTACTATCAGCGTCCGTCTTCCTCTTGAAGATCCATTTAATCTCAATGGCTCGCCGATCATTGGGCAAGTCAATCAAAGTCCATACTTTGTTCTCATACATGGATCTCATCTCAGATTTCATGGCCTCAAGCCATTTCGTGGAATCTGGGCTCATCATCGCTTCCTCATAGTTTGTAGGCTCGTCATGGTCAAGTAACATGACCTCCAGAATAGGATTACCGTACCACTCTGGTGCGGATCTCACTCTGGTTTACCTACGAGGTTCGGTAGTAACTTGATCTGAAGTTACATGATCATCATCATTAGCTTCCTCACTAATTGGTGTAGTAGTCACAGGAACAGATTTCTGTGATGAACTACTTTCCAATAAGGGAGCAGGTACAGTTTACCTCATCAAGTTCTACTTTCCTCCCACTCACTTATTTCGAGAGAAACTCCTTCTCTAGAAAGGATCCATTCTCAGCAATGAATATCTTGCCTTCGGATCTGTGATAGAAGGTGTACCCAACATTTTCTTTAGGGTATCCTATGAAGACGCACTTCTCCGATTTGGGTTTGAGCTTATCAGGTTGAAACTTTTTCACATAAGCATTGCAACCTCAAACTTTAAGAAACGACAGCTTAGGTTTCTTGCCAAACCATAGTTCATACGGTGTCATCTCAACGGATTTAGATGGTGCCCTATTTAACGTGAATGCAGCTGTCTCTAATGCATAACCCCAAAACGCTAGTGGTAGATCGGTAAGAGACATCATAGATCGCACCATATCTAATAAAGTACGGTTATGACGTTCGGACACACCATTATGCTGTGGTGTTCCAGGTGGCGTGAGTAGTGAAACTATTTCACATTCTTTTTAACTGAAGGCCAAACTCGTAACTCAAATATTTTACTTCTGCGATCATATCGTAGAAAATTTTATTTTTGTTACGATGATTCTCCACTTCACTCTGAAATTCTTTGAACTTTTCAAATGTTTCAGACTTGTGTTTCATCAAGTAGATATACTCATATCTTCTCAAATCATCTGTGAAGATCAGAAAATAATGATACCTGCCACGAGCCTCAATATTCATCGGACCACATACATTAGTATGTATGATTTCCAACAAATCGGTTGCTCGCTCCATTGTTCCAGAGAACGGAGTCTTGGTCATCTTGCCCATGAGGCATGTTTCGCAAGCATCAACTGATTCATAATCAAGTGATTCCAAAAGCCCATGAGCATGGATTTTCTTCATGCGGTTTACACCAATATGACCTAAACGACAATGCCACAAATAAATTGCACCATCATTATTAACTTTGCATCTTTTGGTTTCAATATTATGAATATGTGTATCACTACGATCGAGATCCAACAAAACATTTTCATTGGGTGTGTAACCATATAAGGATTTATTCATGTAAACAGAACAACAATTTATTCTCTTACTTAAATGAATAACCGTATTGCAATAAACATGATCAAATCATATTCATGCTCAACGCAAACACCAAATAACACTTATTTAGGTTCAACACTAATCCCAAAAGTATAGGGAGTGTGCGATGATGATCATATCAATCTTGGAACCACTTCCAACACACATCGTCACTTCACCCTTAACTAGTCTATGTTCATTCTCCAACTCCCGTTTCGAGTTACTACTCTTAGCAACTGAACCAGTATCAAATACCGAGGGGTTGCTACAAACACTAGTAAAATACACATCAATAATCTGTATATCAAATATACCTTTGTTCACTTTGCCATCCTTCTTATCCACCAAATACTTGGGGCAGTTCCGCTTCCAGTGACCAGTCCCTTTGCAGTAGAAGCACTTAGTCTCAGGCTTAGAACCAGACTTGGGCTTCTTCACTTGAGCAGCAACTTGCTTGCCGTTCTTCTTGAAGTTCCCCTTCTTCCCTTTGCCCTTTTCTTGAAACTAGTGGTATTGTCTACCATCAACACTTGATATTTTTCTTGATTTCTACCTTCGCCGATTTCAGCATTACGAAGAGCTTGGGAATCGTTTCCCTTATCCCTTGGATATCATAGTTCATCACGAAGTTCTACTAACTTAGTGATGGTGACTAGAGAATTCTGTCAATCAGTATTTTATCTGGAAGATTAACTCCCACTTGATTCAAGCGATTGTAGTACCCAGACAATCTGAGCACATGCTCACTGCTTGAGCTATTCTCCTCCATATTTTAGCTATAGAACTTGTTGGAGACTTCATATCTATCAACTCGGGTATTTGCTTGAAATATTAACTTCAACTCCTGGAACATCTCATATGGTCCATGACGTTCAAAACGTCTTTGAAGTCCCGATTCTAAGCCGTTTAAGCATGGTGCACTAAACTATCAAGTAGTCATCATATTGAGCTAGCCAAATGTTCATAACATGTGCATCTGCTCCTGCAATAGGTTTTTCACCTAGCGGTGCATCAAAGACATAATTCTTCTGTGCAGCAATGAGGATAAACCTCAGATCACGGATCCAATCCGCATCATTGCTACTAACATTTTTCAACTTAGTTTTCTCTAGGAACATATCAAAAATAAAACAGGGGAGCTAAACGCGAGCTATTGATCTACAACATAGATATGCTAATACTACCAGGACTAAGTTCATGATAAATTAAAGTTCAATTAATCATATTACTTAAGAACTCTCACTTAGATAGACATCCCTCTAATCCTCTAAGTGATCGCGTGATCCAAATAAACTAAACCATGTTCGATCATCACGTGAGATGGAGTAGTTTCAATGGTGAACATCACTATGTTGATCATATCTACTATATGATTCACGCTCGACCTTTCAGTCTCCGTGTTCCGAGGCCATATATGTTATATGCTAGGCTCGTCAAGTTTAACCTGAGTATTCCGCGTGTGCAACTGTTTTGCACCCGTTGTATTTGAACGTAGAGTCTATCACACCCGATCATCACGTGGTGTCTCAGCACGAAGAACTTTCGCAATGGTGCATACTCAGGGAGAACACTTATACTTTGATAATTTAGTGAGGGATCATCTTATAATGCTACCGTCAATCAAAGCAAGATAAGATGCATAAAAGATAAACATCACATGCAATGAATATAAGTGATATGATTTGGCCATCATCATCTTGTACTTGTGATCTCCATCTCCAAAGTACCGTCATGATCACCATCGTCACCGACGTGACACCTTGATCTCCATCATAGAATCGTTGTCGTCTCGCCAATCTTATGCTTCCACGACTATCGCTACCGCTTAGTGATAAAGTAAAGCATTACAGCGCGATTGCATTGCATACAATAAAGCGACAACCATATGGCTCCTGCCAGTTGCCGATAACTCGGTTACAAAACATGATCATGTCATACAATAAAATTTAGCATCATGTCTTGACCATATCACATCACAACATGCCCTGCAAAAACAACTTAGACGTCCTCTACTTTGTTGTTGCAAGTTTTACGTGGCTGCTATGGGCTTAGCAAGAACCGTTCTTACCTACGCATCAAAACCACAACGATAGTTTGTCAAGTTGATGTTGTTTTAACCTTCTCAAGGACCGGGCGTAGCCACACTCGGTTCAACTAAAGTTGGAGAAACTAACACCCGCCAGCCACCTGTGTGCAAAGCACGTCGGTAGAACCAGTCTCGCGTAAGCGTACGCGTAATGTCGGTTCGGGCCGCTTCATCCAACAATACCGCCGAACCAAAGTATGACATGCTGGTAAGCAGTATGACTTATATCGCCCACAACTCACTTGTGTTCTACTCATGCATAACATCAACGCATAAAACCTAGGCTCGGATGCCACTGTTGGGTAACATAGTAATTTCAAAATTTTCCTACGCACACGCAAGATCATGGTGATGCATAGCAACGAGAGAGGAGAGTGTTGTCTACGTACCCACCGAAAGCGGAAGCGTCAGCACAACGCGGTTGATGTAGTCGTACGTCTTCACGGCCCGACCGATCAAGCACCGAAACTATGGCACCTCCGAGTTCTAGCACACGTTCAGCTCGATGACAATGCCCGGACTCCGATCCAGCAGAATGTCGGGGAAGAGTTCCGTCAGCACGACGGCATGGTGATGATCTTGATGTTCTACCGTCGCAGGGCTTCGCCTAAGCACCGCTACAATATTATCGAGGATTATGGTGGAAGGGGGCACCGCACACGGCTAAGAGATCAATGATCAATTGTTGTGTCTTTGGGGTGCCCCCCTGCACCCGTATATAAAGGAGCAAGGGAGGAGGAGGCCGGCCCTAGGAGGGGGCGCGCCAAGTGTGGAGTCCTACTAGGACTCCCTAGTCCTAGTAGGATTCCACCACCCATATGGAATAGGAAAAGAGGAAGGGAAAAGGAGAAGGAAGGAAGGGGGCGCCCCCCTTCCCTAGTCCAATTCGGACCAGACCAAGGGGAGGGGTGCGGCCACCCTTGAGGCCCTTTTCCTTCTTTCCCGTATGGCCCAATAAGGCCCAATACGTATTCCCGTAACTCTCCGGTACTCTGAAAAAATACCCGAATCACTCGGAACCTTTCCAATGTCCGAATATAGTCGTCCAATATATCGATCTTTACGTCTCGACCATTTTGAGACTCCTCGTCATGTCCCCGCTCTCATCCGGGACTCCGAACTCCTTCGGTACATCAAAACTCATAAACTCATAATATAACTGTCATCGAAACCTTAAGCGTGCGGACCCTACGGGTTCAAGAACAATGTAGAGATGACCGAGACACGTCTCCGGTCAATAACCAATAGCGGAACCTGGATGCTCATATTGGCTCCCACATCATTCCGCATAACAACATACATTGTTCCCTTCGTCATCGGTATGTTACTTGGCCGAGATTCGATCGTCGGTATCTCAATACCTAGTTCAATCTCGTTACCGGCAAGTCTCTTTACTCATTCCGTAATACATCATCCTGCAACTAACTCATTAGTTGCAATGCTTGCAAGGCTTAAGTGATGTGCATTACCGAGAGGGCCCAGAGATACCTCTCCGGCAATCGGAGTGACAAATCCTAATCTCGAAATACGCCAACCCAACAAGTACCTTCGGAGACACCTGTAGAGCACATTTATAATCACCCATTTACGTTGTGACGTTTGGTGGCACACAAAGTGTTCCTCCGGTAAACGGGAGTTGCATAATCTCATAGTCATAGGAACATGTATAAGTCATGAAGAAAGCAATAGCAACAAACTAAACGATCAAGTGATATGCTAACGGAATGGGTCAAGTCAATCACATCATTCTCCTAATGATGTGATCCCGTTAATCAAATGACAACTCATGTCTATGGTTAGGAAACATAACCATCTTTGATCAACAAGCTAGTCAAGTAGAGGCATACTAGTGACACTCTGTTTGTCTATGTATTCACACATGTATTATGTTTCCGGTTAATACAATTCTAGCATGAATAATAAACATTTATCATGATATAAGGAAATAAATAATAACTTTATCATTGCCTCTAGGCATATTTCCTTCAATGGTCTATGTATTCACACATGTATTATGATTTCCGGATAACACAATTATAGCATGAACAATAGACAATTATCATGAACAAGGAAATATAATAATAATCATTTTATTATTGCCTCTAGGGCATATTTCCAACAGTCTCCCACTTGCACTAGAGTCAATAATCTAGTTACATTGTGATGAATCGAACACCCATAGAGTTCTGGTGTTGATCATGTTTTGCTCGAGGAAGAGGTTTAGTCAACGGATCTGCGACATTCAGGTCTGTATGCACTTTGCAAATATCTATGTCTCCATTTTGAACATTTTCACGAATGGAGTTGAAGCGACGCTTGATATGACTGGTCTTGCTGTGAAACCTGGGCTCCTTGGCACGGGCAATAGCTCCAGTGTTGTCACAGAAGAGAGTCATCGGGCCCGACGCATTGGGAATAACTCCTAGGTCGGTAATGAACTACTTCACCCAGATTGCTTCTTGTGCTGCCTCCGGGGCTGCCATGTACTCCGCTTCACATGTAGATCCCGCCACGACGCTTTGCTTGCAACTGCACCAGCTGATTGCCCCACCATTCAAAATATACACGTATCCGGTTTGTGACTTAGAGTCATCCAGATCTGTGTCAAAGCTAGCATCGACGTAACCCTTTACGACGAGCTCTTCGTCACCTCCATACACGATAAACATATCCTTAGTCCTTTTCAAGTACTTCAGGATATTCTTGACCGCTGTCCAGTGTTCCATGCCGGGATTACTTTGGTACCTTCCTACCAAACTTACGGCAAGGTTTACATCAGGTCTGGTACACAGCATGGCATACATGATAGACCCTATGGCCGAGGCATAGGGGACGACACTCGTCTTTTCTCTATCTTCTGTCGTGGTTGGGCATTGAGCTGTGCTCAATCTCACACCTTGCAATATAGGCAAGAACCCCTTCTTGGACTGATCCATATTGAACTTCTTCAATATCTTGTCAAGGTATGTACTTTGTGGAAGACCAATGATGCGTCTCGATCTATCTCTATAGATCTTGATGCCTAATATATAAGCAGCTTCTCCAAGGTCCTTCATTGAAAAACACTTCTTCAAGTAGGCCTTTATGCTTTCCAAGAATTCTATGTCATTTCCCATCAATAGTATGTCATCCACATACAATATGAGAAATGCTACGGAGCTCCCACTCACTTTCTTGTAAACGCAGGCTTCTCCATAAATCTGCGTAAACCCAAACACTTTGATCATCTCATCAAAACGAATGTTCCAACTCCGAGATGCTTGCACCAGCCGATAGATTGAGCGTTGGAGCTTGCACACCTTGTCAGCATTCTTAGGATCGACAAAACCTTCCGGCTGCATCATATACAATTCTTCCTTAAGGAAACCATTAAGGAATGCCGTTTTGACGTCCATTTGCCATATCTCATAATCATAGAATGCGGCAATTGCTAACATGATTCGGACGGACTTCAGCTTCGTTATGGGTGAGAAAGTCTCACCATAGTCAACCCCTTGAACTTGTCGACAACCTTGGCGACAAGCCGAGCTTTATAGATGGTTACATTACCATGCGCGTCTGTCTTCTTCTGAAATATCCATTTATTTTCTATGGCTCGCCGATCAACGGGCAAGTCAGTCAAAGTCCATACTTTGTTTTCATACATGGATCCTATCTCGGATTTCATGGCTTCCAGCAATTTGTTGGAATCTGGGCCCGCCATCGCTTCTTCATAGTTCGAAGGTTCACCATTGTCCAACAACATGATTTCTAGGACAGGGTTGCCGTATCACTCTGATGCGGAACGCGTCCTTGTGGACCTTCGAAGTTCAGTAGCAACTTGATCTGAAGTTTCATGATCATCATCATTAACTTCCTCCCTAGTTGGTGCAGACACCTCAGGAACAATTTCTTGAGCTGCACCACTCTCCAGTTCAAGAGGCAATACTTCATCAAGTTCTACTTTCCTCCCACTTACTTCTTTCGAGAGAAACTCTTTCTCTAGAAAGGATCCATTCTTGGCAAAAAATGTCTTGCCTTCGGATCTAAGATAGAAGGTATACCCAATAGTTTCTTTAGGGTATCCTATGAAGACGCATTTTTCTGATTTGGGTTCGAGCTTTTCAGGTTGAAGTTTCTTGACATAAGCATCGCATCCCCAAACTTTCAGAAACGACAGCTTAGGTTTCTTGCCAAACCACAATTCATACGGTGTCGTCTCAACGGATTTCGACGGAGCCCTATTTAAAGTGAATGCGGTAGTCTCTATAGCATAACCCCAAAATGATAGCGGTAGATCGGTAAGAGACATCATAGATCATACCATATCCAATAGGGTGCGATTACGACGTTCGGACACACCATTGTGATGTGGTGTTCCAGGCGGCGTGAGTGGTGAAACTATTCCACATTTCCTTAAGTGCGTGCCAAATTCGTGACTCAAATATTCTCCCCCACGATCTGATCGTAAGAACTTGATTTTCCTGTCATGTTGATTCTCAACCTCACTCTGAAATTCCTTGAACTTTTCAAAGGTCTCAGACTTGTGTTTCATTAAGTAGACATACCCATATCTACTTAAGTCATCAGTGAGGGTGAGGACATAACGATAGCCACTGCGAGCCTCAACGCTCATTGGACCGCACACATCAGTATGTATGATTTCCAATAAGTTGGTTGCTCACTTAATTGTTCGGGAGAACGGAGTCTTGGTCATTTTACCCATGAGGCATGGTTCGCATGTGTCAAATGATTCATAATCAAGAGACTCCAAAAGTCCATCTGCATGGAGTTTCTTCATGCGTATGACACCAATGTGACCAAGGCGGCAGTGCCACAAGTATGTGGGACTATCATTATCAACCTTACATCTTTTGGCATTCACACTATGAATGTGTGTAACATCACGTTCGAGATTAAATAAGAATAAACCATTAACCAGCGGGGCATGACCATAAAACATGTCTCACATATAAATAGAACAACCATTATTCTCAGATTTAAATGAGTAGCCATCTTGCATTAAACGAGATCCAGATACAATGTTCATGCTCAAAGCTGGTACTAAATAACAACTATTGAGGTTTAAAACTAATCCCGCAGGTAAATGCAGATGTAGCATGCCGACGGCGATCACATCGACCTTGGAACCATTCCCGACGCGCATCGTCACCTCGTCCTTCACCAGTCTCCGTTTATTCCGTAGTTCCTATTTTGAGTTACAAATATGAGCAACTGCACCGGTATCAAATACCCAGGAGCTACTACGAGCGCTGGTAAGGTACACATCAATAACATGTTATCACATATACCTTTGGTATTGCCGGCCTTCTTTTTCGCTAAGTATTTGGGGCAATTCCGCTTCCATTGACTGTTTCCCTTGCAATAAAAGCACTCAGTCTCAGGCTTGGGTCCATTCTTTGACTTCTTCCCGGCAGCTTGCTTACCGGGCGCGGCAACTCCCTTGCCGTCCTTCTTGAAGTTCTTTTTACCCTTGCCTTTCTTGAACTTAGTGGTTTTATTCACCATCAACACTTGAAGTTCCTTTTTGATTTCCACCTCCGCTGATTTCAGCATTGAATATACCTCGGGAATGGTCTTTTCCATCCCCTGCATGTTGAAGTTCATCACAAAGCTCTTGTAGCTAGGTGGGAGCGACTGAAGGATTCTGTCAACGACCGCGTCATCCGGGAGATTAATGTAACGCCCTCGATGCGGCTATATCTCCCACGTGTCGAAGCACGACTTAGAGGCATAACCGCATTGAAAGCAATGTCGCAAGTGAGGTAATCTTCACACAACCCATGTAATACAATAAGGGAAAGAGATACATAGTTGGCTTACAATCGCCACTTCACACAATTACATGAATAAAACATTACATCATCCAGATACAATCAAGGTCCGACTACGGAACCAAAATAAAAGAAGAACCCCAAATGCGACAAGGTCCCCGATCGACCCCAACTGGGCTCCACTACTGAACAACTAGAACGAAACAACACAAAGGACAAGATCTTCATCGAGCTCCTCCTGAGCTTGGTTGCGTCATCTGCACGGACTCATCGGCACCTGCAAGATGGTTTTGGAAGTAACTGTGAGCCACGGGGACTCAGCAATTTCACACCCTCGCGATCAAGACTATTTAAGCTTATGGGTAAGGTAAAAGGTATGAGGTGGAGCTGCAGCAAGCGACTAGCATATATGGTGGCTAACATACGCAAATGAGAGTGAGAAGAGAAGGCAAAGCACGGTCGATAAAAGTATGATCAAGGAGTGATCCTATAGCAACCTACGTCAAGCATAACTCCAACAACCGTGTTCACTTTCCGGACTCCGCCGGAAAGAGACCATCACGGTTACACACGCTGTTGATATAAATTAAGGTCAACTTCAGGTTTTCTACAACCGAACGTTAACAAATTCCCATCTGCCCATAACCGCAGGCACGGCTTTCGAAAGTTCAAATCCCTACAGGGGTGTCCCAACTTAGCCCATCACAAGCTCTCACGGTCAACGAAGGAATAGACCTCCTCCCGAAACATTCCGATCAGACTCGGTATCCCGGTTCTACAAGACATTTCGATAGGGTAAAACTAAACCAGCAACACCGCCCGAATGTGCCGACAAATCCCGATAGGAGCTGCACATATCTCTTTCTCAGGGCACACCGGATCGTCCAAACTTCCGGTAGGCCTGCCCAGAGTTGCCCCTGGTGGCCACCGGCGGCTGACAAGTTGGACCAACACTCAGAGGAGCACTGGCCCGGGGGGAGGGGGGTAAAATAATGATGACCCTCAGGAGCGCGACTCCCAAAGGAAAAGAAAAGGCTAGGTGGCAAATGGTAAAACCAATGTTGGGTATTGCTGGAAGAGCTTTACTTAAGGCGAACTGTCAAGGGGTTCCCATAATAGCCCAACCGCGTAAGGAACGCAAAATCCGGGAACATAACACCGATATGACGGAAACTAGGGCATCAGGCCGAGCCTTCCACCCTTTACCAAGTATATAGATGCATTAATTAAATAAGATATATTGTGATATCCCAACAAGTAAAACATGTTACAACAAGGAACAACATCTCCATGTTCCAACAAGGAACAAACTTCAATCTTCACCTGCAACTAACAACGCTATAAGAGGGGCTGAGCAAAGCGGTAACATAGCCAAACAACGGTTTGCTAGGACAAGGTGGGTTAGAGGCTTGACATGGCAATTTGGGAGGCTTTAAAGCAAGTGGTAGGCATCGTAGCATAGGCATAGCAAAAGAGCGAGCATCTAGCAAAGCAAAGATAGTAGTGATTTCGAGGGTATGATCATCTTGCCTGAAATCCCGCAAAGAAGAAGAACGAGTCCATGAAGAAGACAAATGGACGTAGAAGAATGGGTCCTCACAAACACGACGTTAACGGAACCAACCCGAAGAAGCAAACACCGGAAAAGAAGCACACAACATAGTAAACAACCAACACATGAACATGGTATGATATGCGGGATGCGGTATGCGATGCATATGCATGATTTGCAAAGGAATGAATGAACCTGGCCTCAACTTGGAAAACCAAGGGTGCCACTGGAAAGATGAGATGAAATTTCTTGAAAACGATATAAAGATCACCGGAAATGGAGTTACGGTTTGGAAATGGCAAGCAATTCAAATATGACACCGGTCTGCGATTTACAGCAAGTAGCCATCTAAATGCAATGAGATGAACATGCTACAGCACCCAAACATGGCATCAAAATACATGACAGGAATCCATTCAAGATGCTTAACAAAAGATGAACACTGAGCTATGGCCAATTCATCCATTAACAGGTTCAAACAAGCATGGCAAAAATGCATATGGTAAACAGATCTCAGACTTAGTGAAAATAACACTTGTCTGGAATTTCAGATCAGGTAGCACACTTTGGAGCATGAAAACTATATGCTACAGGGCCTAGACATGTCAAAGTAAAGCATGGAATGGAGCTACTCAAAGAGCTTAACAAAAGTCCCTTAGTGACCTTGAGCCAAAAGGGATCAGAAAATACATTCGCAAGCATGTGAACATGGCAAAAACATAATCAGATCACAGACTTCGTGAAAACTGGAGCATGCTGAAACAGATATCAAGTAGGCATGTAAACGAGCTCGATGCACTCACTACGGAGCAAGTCATGATAATATAAGCATACACCCATCAAGAATACACATTATACAAGCTAGACATGGCAAGAACAATAACATAGCATGCACGGATCAACTACAACATCCTCGGCAAAATCGCTAACAAGTAGACAATCTGCCCAGATTCACGAAGTAGCAAAAGTAGAGCTTGATTGACTCAAGCTAGGTTGCTCCATAATTGCAAAAAAAGACACGGATGGATAGAGCACTACAAGATTAACAAAACATCCTTACTGATCATCCTCAAAAGAGGCACAGATCACTAGGAAACAACATGAACATATGGCATAATGAGATAAACAGGTCAAGGACTTAGTGGAAATGCTAAGTCCCTGAAATCAGCATTGCCAAGTGCCTCACTTTGCAAGCTCGTGCTAGTCACCACACACATCACAAAAATACATGGGTTGCACCTCTGGAAAGATGGCAAAACCCTTAACAAAACACATGTAGAGCTCATGGGCATATCATGCACACAATAATCATGGCAAAAATGACAAATAGCTAAATGGAGCAGCAGATCTGACAATTATCTCAAGTAGCATTCTTCTAACAGCATTTCGGGCATCAAGATGAACTCAAATGAAAATGATGCAATGGAATGAAATGATGTACTCTCTGAGGCGAACATTTTGATATGCTATATGCATGAATCGGAGCTACGGATGCAAAGTTACGACACGATGAACATGTGCATATGAAACGTGGAAAACTCAAATCTAGACCTCCAGATCTAGGGTTCATCCGGCGCGGAAATCGAGTATCACCGGAATCCTCGCCGGAGACGAGGGAGAAGGCTGCTGGAGGGTGAGGGAGTCACCGGGGAGGTGCGGGGAGGCGTGGATCGGGCGGATCTGGCCGCGAGGACCTCGGATCCGGTCATGGCGCGGGCGGAGGGGGTCGGCATGGCCATGGCAGGTGCGGCGGCGCGCTCGCCGGCCGGAGTGGGCGGCGGCGTCCATGGCGGCGAACCCCAGCCGGCAGCAGGCTCTCGCTGGGAGGCGTGGTGGTGGCGGCGATTGACGGTGGAGCGCGGCGTGCTAGGCGGCGCGAGTGGGCGGCTCTCCGGCGGCAGAGGCAGTCGCCGGCGGGGAATGGCGGAGCTGGCGACCGGCGACGAAGGCATGCGGCGGCGGGGAGACGGAGCAAGTGCGGCCGGGCGGCGCGGTGTCCAGGCCACAGCGGGCGAGCGGCGGCGGCGTGCGGGCCTGCGCGGGCCCGCGATGGGCTCCGCAGGCCGCGGCGAAGTGGGCGCGGGCGAGGCTGACGTGGCGCAGCGGGATTGTAGGAGGGAGGCGGCTGTGACGACGTGGCAGCTCCGTATTGGTCCGGGTGAGGTCGCGGCGGCGGCGGACATTGTCCGGCGCGGTGGAGAAGTGTCCGGCGGCGATGAGGGAGTTGGATCTAGGGTTTGGACTGTGCGAAAAATCGGGGAGAGCCACATATTTATAGATAGAGGGAGCTAGGAGAGTCTAAATGAGGTGCGGTTTTCGGCCACGCGATCGTGATCGAACGACCGAGATGATGGAGGAGGTTTAGGTGGGTTTTGAGCCACTTTGGAAGGGTGTTGGGCTGCAATACACACGAGGCCTTCTCGGTCCCTCGGTTAACCGTTGGAGTATCAAACGAAGTCCAAATGGTACGAAACTTGACAGGCGGTCTATCGGTAGTAAACCAAGGCCGCTTGGCAAGTCTTGGTCCAATCCGGAAATGTTTAATCCCCACACATAAAAGAAAGGTAGAAATGACCACCGGAGGAGAACGAAGCGCCGGAATGCAAAACGGACAACGAGGAAAAAGCTCGGATGCATGAGACGAACACGTATGCAAATGAAATGCACATGATGACATGATATGCAATGCATGACACGCTAGCAATGACAAGGCAACAACAGCGAATAACTAGACGACACCTGGCACATCGGTCTCGGGGCGTTACAATTAACTCCTAGCTGAGACAAGCGGTTATGCAGCCCAGACATTTTGAGTATGTGCTCGCTGACAAAACTGTTCTCCTCCATCTTACAACTGTAGAACTTGTCGGAGACTTCATATCTCTCAACCCGGGCGTGAGCTTGGAAAACCATTTTCAGCTCTTGGAACATCTCATATGCTCCGTGTTGCTCAAAACTCTTTTGGAGCCCCGGTTCTAAGCTGTAAAGCATGCCGCACTAAACCAGGGAGTAATCATCACTACGTGTCTGCCAAGCGTTCATAACGTCTTGTTCTGCAGGGAAAACAGGTGCTTCACCTAGTGGTGCATCAAGGACATATGCTTTCCTGGTAGCTATGAGGATAATCCTCAGGTTACGGACCCAGTCCGTGTAGTTGCTGCCATCGTCTTTCAGCTTGGTTTTCTCTAGGAACGCGTTGAAGTTGAGGGCAACATTAGCCTGGGCCATTTGATCTACAAGACATATTGCAAAGATTTTAGACTAAGTTCATGATAATTAATTTCATCTAATCAAATTATTTAATGAACTCCCACTCAGATAGACATCCCTCTAGTCATCTAAGTGATACATGATCCGATTCAACTAGGTCGTGTCCGATCATCACGTGAGACGGACTAGTCATCATCGGTGAACATCTTCATGTTGATCGTATCTTCTATACGACTCATGTTTGACCTTTCGGTCTTTCGTGTTCCGAGGCCATGTCTGTACATGCTTGGCTCGTCAAGTCAACCTAAGTGCATTGCGTGTGTAAATCTGGCTTACACCCGTTGTATGCGAACGTTAGAGCCTATCACACCCGATCATCACGTGGTGCTTCGGAACAACGGACCTTAGCAATGGTGCACAGTTAGGGGGAACACTTTCTTGAAATTATTGTGAGGGATCATCTTATTTACTATCGTCGTTCTAAGCAAATAAGAAGCAAAAACATGATAAACATCACATGCAATCAAATAGTGACATGATATGGCCAATATCATTTGCTCCTTTTGATCTCCATCTTCGGGGCGCCATGATCATCATCGTCACCGGTATGATACCATGATCTCCATCATCGTGTCTTCATGAAGTTATCTCGTCATCTATTACTTCTACTACTATGGCTAACAGTTTAGCAATAAAGTAAAGTAATTACATGACGTTTATGTTGACACGCAGGTCATAAATAAATTAAGACAACTCCTATGGCTCCTGCCGGTTGTCATACTCATCGACATGCAAGTCGTGATTCCTATTAAAAGAACATGATCAATCTCATACATCACATATATCATTCATCACATCCTTTCGGCCATATCACATCACATGGCACATGCTGCAAAAACAAGTTAGACGTCCTCTAATTGTTGTTGCAAGTTTTTACGTGGCTGCTATAGGTTTCTAGCAAGAACGTTTCTTACCTACGCCAAAACCACAATGTGATATGCCAATTTCTATTTACCCTTCATAAGGACCCTTTTCATCGAATCCGATCCGACTAAAGGGGGAGAGACAGACACCCGCTAGCCACCTTATGCAACTAGTGCATGTCAGTCGATGGAACCAGTCTCACGTAAGCGTACGTGTAAGGTCGGTCCGGGCCGCTTCATCCCACGATGCCGCCGAATCAAGATAAGACTAGTAACGGCAAGTAAATGGACAAAATCAATGCCCACAACAACTTGTGTTCTACTCGTGCATAGAAACTACGCATAGACCTAGCTCATGATGCCACTGTTGGGGAACGTAGCAGGATTTTAAAATTTTCTACGCATCACCAAGATCAATCTATGGAGTCATCTAGCAACGAGGGAGAGGGGAGTGCATCTACATACCCTTGTAGATTGCGAGCGAAAGCCTTCAAGAGAACGGCGTTGATGGAGTCGTACTCGTCGTGATCCAAATCACCGATGACCTAGCGTCGAACGGACGACACCTCCGCATTCAACACACGTACGGTTGGGAAGATGTCTCCTCCTTCTTGATCCAGCAAGGGGAAGGAGAGGTTGATGGAGATCCAATAGCACGACGGCGTGGTGGTGGAAGCAACGGTGATCTCGGCAGGGCTTCGCCAAGCTCCAACGAGAGAGAGAGAGAGAGATAGGTGTTACGTGGGGAGAGGGAGGCGCCAGAGACTTGGTGCGGCTGCCCTCCCTCCCCCCCACTATATATAGGGCCCCTAGGGGGGGCGGCCCTAGGAGATGGGATCTCCAAGGGGGGCCGGCCAAGGGGGGAACTTGCCCCCCAAGCCAAGTGGGGCGCCCCCCACCCCTATGGTTTCCAACCCTAGGCGTAGGGGGAGGCCCATGGGGGGCGCACCAGCCCACCAGGGGCTGGTTCCCCTCCCATTTCAGCCCATGGGGCCCTTCGGGATAGGTGGCCCCACCCGGTGGACCCCCGAGACCCTTCCGGTGGTCCCGGTACAATACCGATTACCCCCGAAACTTTCCCGATGGCCGAAACTGGACTTCCTATATATAAATATTCACCTCCAGACCATTCCGGAACTCCTCGTGACGTCCGGGATCTCATCCGGAACTCCGAACAACTTTCGGGTTACTGCATACTAATATCTCTACAACCCTAGCGTCACCGAACCTTAAGTGTGTAGACCCTACGGGTTCGGGAGACACGTAGACATGACCGAGACGACTCTCTAGTCAATAACCAACAGCGGGATCTGGATACCCATGTTGGCTCCCACATGTTCCACGATGATCTCATCGGATGAACCACGATGTCGAGGATTCAATCAATCCCGTATACAATTCCCTTTGTCAATCGGTACGTTACTTGCCCGAGATTCGATCGTTGGTATCCCAATACCTCGTTCAATATCGTTACCGGCAAGTCACTTTACTAGTACTGTAATGCATGATCCCATGACCAAACACTTGGTCACATTGAGCTCATTATGATGATGCATTACCGAGTGGGCCCAGAGATACCTCTCCGTCATACGGAGTGACAAATTCTAGTCTCGATCCATGTCAACCCAACAGATACTTTCGGGGATACCTGTAGTATACCTTTATAGTCACCCAGTTACGTTGTGACGTTTGGTACACCCAAAGCACTCCTACGGCATCCGGGAGTTACACGATCTCATGGTCTAAGGAAATGATACTTGACACTGGAAAAGCTCTAGCAAACGAACTACACGATCTTGTGCTATGCTTATGATTGGGTCTTGTCCATCACATCATTCTCCTAATGATGTGATCCCGTTATCAATGACATCCAATGTCCATAGTCAGGAAACCGTGACTATCTATTGATCAACGAGCTAGTTAACTAGAGGCTTACTAGGGACATGTTATGGTCTATGTATTCACACATGTATTATGATTTCCGGATAACACAATTATAGCACGAACAATAGACAATTATCATGAACAAGGAAATATAATAATAATCATTTTATTATTGCCTCTAGGGCATATTTCCAACACTCTCTTCTTCGGAGTTGGTTTAGGAATAGGCTCGGTAATTGGAGCGGGAGCTAGCTCAGGAGGTGCCCAATTATTTCATTTGTCAACATATTATTCAATAGAATTTCAGCTTCATCCAGTGTTCTTTCCCTGAAAAGAGAACCAGCACAACTATCTAGGTAATCTCTGGAAGCATCGGTTAGTCCATTATAAAAGATATCAAGTATTTCATGTTTCTTAAGAGGATGATCAGGCAAAGCATTAAGTAACTTGAGAAGCCTCCCCCAAGCTTGTGGGAGACTCTCTTCTTTAATTTGCACAATGTTGTATATTTCCTTTAAAGCAGCTTGTTTCTTATGAGCAGGGACATATTTAGCAGAGAAGTAATAAATCATATCCTGGGGACTACGCACACAACTAGTATCAAGAGAATTAAACCATATCTTAGCATCACCCTTTAATGAGAACGGAAATATTTTAAGTATATAAAAGTAGCGAGATCTCTCATCATTAGTGAACAGGGTGGCTATATCATTTAATTTAGTAAGATGTACCACAACAGTTTCAGATTCATAACCCTGGAAAGGATCAGATTCAACCAAAGTAATTATATCAGGATCAACAGAGAATTCATAATCCTTATCAGGAACACAAATAGGCGAAGTAGCAAAAGCAGGGTCAGGTTTCATTTTATATTTAAGAGATTCTTTGTTCCATTTAATTAATAGCCTCTTAAGCTCGTTTCTATCTCTGCAGGCTAAAATAGCGGCAGAAGATTCCATATCAAAAACATAACCCTCGGGAATAATAGGCCTATCTTCATCATCACTTTCATCAATATATCCAGATTCAATAATTCTTTCTCTCTAGCCCTAGCAATTTTTTCATCTAGAAATTCACTAAGGGGCATAGTAGTATCAGGCATAGAAGTAGTTTCATCATAAGTATCATGCATAGCAGAAGTGGCATCATCAATAACATGCGACATATCAGAACGAATAGCTGAAGCAGGTTTAGGGGTCGCAAACTTACTCATAACAGAAGGAGAATCAAGTGCAGAGCTAGATGGCAGTTCCTTACCTCCCCTCGTAGTTGAGGGATAAA
The DNA here is from genome assembly GCF_003073215.2 of Triticum urartu. NCBI lineage: Eukaryota > Viridiplantae > Streptophyta > Magnoliopsida > Poales > Poaceae > Triticum > Triticum urartu. Next base: position 377,382,062 of record NC_053026.1, on the reverse strand, counting down.
TTTTTGTTTTCTCGTCTTTCAAGTTCTTCATAGTGTCCACCAGATATAAATCCCAAGTGACTCAAAGATTAGAGCTATGCTCCCCGGCAACGGCGCCAGAAATTGGTCTTGATAACCCACAAGTATAGGGAGCGCAACAGCTTTCGAGGGTAGAGTATTCAACCCAAATTTATTGATTCGACACAAGGGGAGCCAAAGAATATTCTCAAGTATTAGCAACTGAGTTGTCAATTCAACCACACCTGGAAACTTAGTATCTGCAGCAAAGTGTTTAGTAGCGAAGTAATATGATAGTGGTGGTAACGGTAACAAAAGTAAAGGAAGCAAAAGTAATATTTTTGGTATTTTGTAGTGATTGTAACAGTAACAATGGGAAAGTAAATAAGCGTAAACCAGTATATGGAAAGCTCGTAGGCATCGGATCGGTGATGGATAATTATGCCGGATGCGGTTCATCATGTAACAGTCATAACCTAGGGTGACACAGAACTAGCTCCAATTCATCAATGTAATGTAGTCATGTATTCCGAATATAGTCATACGTGCTTATGGAAAAGAACTTGCATGGCATCTTTTGTCCTACCCTCCCGTGGCAGCGGGGTCCTAATGGAGAACTAAGGGATATTAAGGCCTCCTTTTAATAGAGAACCAGAACAAAGCATTAGCACATAGTGAATACATGAACTCCTCAAACTATGGTCATCACCGGGAGTGGTCCCGGTTATTGTCACTTCGGGGTTGCCGGATCATAACACATAGTAGGTGACTACAGACTTGCAAGATAGGATCAAGAACTCACATATATTCATGAAAACATAATAGGTTCAGATCTGAAATCATGGCACTCGGGCCCTGGTGACAAGCATTAAGCATAGCAAAGTCATAGCAACATCAATCTCAGAACATAATGGATACTAGGGATCAAACCCCAACAAAACTAACTCGATTACATGATAGATCTCATCCAACCCATCACCGTCCAGCAAGCCTATGATGGAATTACTCACACACGGCGGTGAGCATCATGAAATTGGTGATGGAGGATGGTTGATGATGACGACGGCGACAAATCCCCTTCTCTGGAGCCCCGAACAGACTCCAGATCAGCCCTCCCGAGAGGTTCTAGGGCTTGGCGGTGGCTCCGTATCGTAAAACGCGATGATTTCTTCTCCTCTATTTTTTTCTCCCCGAAAGCAAATATTTAGAGTTGGAGTTGGCGTCGGAAGGTCTCCAGGGGGCTCACGAGGTAGGGGGCGCGCCCTAAGGGGGGGCGCGCCCCCCACCCTCATGGACAGGGTGTGGGCCCCCTGGTCTTCTTTTTTGACGAGGATTTTCTATTATTTTTTATAAGATGTTCCGTGGAGTTTCAGGTCATTCCGAGAACTTCTGTTTTCTGCACATAAAACAACATCATGGCAATTCTGCTGAAAACAGCGTCAGTCCGGGTTAGTTCCATTCAAATCATACAAGTTAGAGTCCAAAACTAGGGCAAAAGTGTTCGGAAAAGTAGATACGACAGAGACGTATCAGAGTGCTCCACTCGACGTGGTTGGCCAATCCGGTAGTGGTGCGCAAGGCGAATGGGAAGTGGAGGCTGTGTATTGACTATACAGATATCAATAAGGCTTGTGCTAAGGACCCCTTCCCGTTGCTGCGCATCGACCAGATTGTTGACTCCATGGCCGGGTGTGATCTTTTGTCATTCCTCGACGCCTACTCGGGCTACCACCAAATATTCATGACAAGAGAGGATGAAGAAAAGACAGCATTCGTCACCCCATGTGGTACGTGCTTTTTACGGATGCCTTTCGGGTTGAAGAGTGTTGGCTCCATGTTTGCAAGAGCAGTCCAAATTGGTTTTGAACCTCAGCTCCATAGAAATATGGAGGCATACATGGATGACATAGTGGTCAAAACCAAGGACGGGCCCACTCTTGTGCAAGATCTGGAAGAGACATTTGCCAACCTGCGCAAGATCAACCTCAAGCTGAACCCTGAGAAGTGTGTCTTCGGTGTTCCGTCTGGCAAGCTTCTCGGGTTCTTTGTGTCGCAGCGCGGGATCGAGGAAAACCTGGACAAAATCAAGGCTATTGAGCAGATTGAGGTGCCCAGGCGGATCAAGGATGTGCGTCGGCTCACCGGCTGCGTCGCCGCCATGAGCCGATTCATCTCCAAGTTCGCCGAGCGTGCCCTTCCTTTCTTCAGAATCTTGAAGAAGGTAGGACCAATGGAGTGGACCCCAGGAGCTGAGGCAACATTGCAGGATCTGAAGAAATACCTTTCCTCCATGCCGATACTGGTTGCGCCTAAACCACAAGAGCCGTTGCTGCTATATCTGGCGGCGATGAATCAAGTGGTCAGCGCCGCACTGGTGGCACAGAGGGAGGTCGACGAGGAGGCAGTGACGGCGGCGGAACCAGCGGATGGCAAGCCAAAGATTCCCCCGGCAGGGCCTGGTGCCGGCAAGGCACGGCCCCCGACAGAGTCTGATGCCACCAAGGCAGTGCCCGCGCCATCGAGTGAGGTGGTGCAGAAGAAGAAGATGACGTAGCACCCGGTTTACTTTGTCAGCTCCCTCTTGCCGGGGGCTAGGTCGAGGTATTCCGGTGTGCAAAAATTGCTCTTCGGCCTCCTTATGGCCTCGAGGAAGCTGTGTCATTACTTCCAAGCCCACGAGATCACTGTCGTCACCCGCCTCCCATTGCAACGGATACTGCATAACCCAGATGTGACTGGAAGGATTGTGGAATGGGCCTTGGAATTGTCAAGCTTTTGTATAAAGTTTGAGAGTACCTCGACAATCCATAGCAGAGTCTTGGTGGAGTTCATTGCATAATGGACCTCGACGCCTAACGAAGAAATCCAGGAGACCACTCTCCCCGGCAAGGAAGCAGACCGCGACTGGATCATGTACTTTGATGGGGCTTTCTTGCTGCAAGGCGCCGGTGTCGGTGTGCTGCTCGTCGCACCCACCGGAGAGCACCTCAAGTACGTGATCCAGATGCACTTCCCCAGGGAGATGTCCACCAATAACACTGCTGAGTATGAGGGATTGCTTGCCGGTCTCAGGATCGCGGCTGACCTCGGGTTAAGAAGCTCATCGTCAGGGGTGACTCGCAGCTCGTTGTCAGACAAGTCAACAAGGATTATCAGAGCCCATTGATGGAGGCTTACTTAGATGAGGTGAGGAAGCTGGAGGAACGCTTTGACGGTATCCAAGCAGAGCACGTCCCCCGAATGGAGAACGACATCGCCGATTACCTATCAAAGCATGCCGCATTCAAGCTACCTGTGCAACCAGGTACCTTTTTTCTCTGGTTAACTCAACCATCTGTCGAACCATCAACAGGGCAGAACAAGCGGAGGAAGTTAGGTCCCGACAAGTACTTTCCTACCGAGCCCCCTGGAGCTGCCGGCAAGGGTGCTGCCGCAGACGCTGAGCCTGCCCAAGAGCAACTGGCTCCGGCAGGGCGTCAAGCCCTGGCCATAGAGACAGCCACTCCCATGGCGGAAGAAATGCCTTTGGTCCTTGCCGTCAAGCCCCAGGCTCCGGCATGGGCACAGCATACCGTCCAATTCCTCCAAACAGGGGAGCTTCCTGAGGAGCAGGAAGAAGCGGAGAAAGTAGCCCGTCGGTCCGCCCTGTACCAGTTCGTCGAGGACGTCCTGTACAGGAGAAGGCCGAACAGCGTGAAGTTGAAGTGCATCCCCCGAGAGGAAGGACTGGAGCTGTTGGCAGAGATACATGGAGGCATATGTGGCTCCCACATAGGGTCGAGGGCCCTTGCCGGAAAGGCGTTCCGGCAAGGTTTCTTCTGGCCCACCGCCCTCCAGGATGTGACAGCACTAGTAAACAAGTGTGAAGCGTGTCAGTTCCATTCAAAGAAGCTTCACCAACCAGGTCAATCCCTTCAAACAATCCCTCTCTCCTGGCCATTCTCGGTCTGGGGGCTCAATATATTGGGCCCTTTCCCCCGCGCTATCGGGGGCTTTGTGTACTTGTATGTTGCAATCGACAAGTTCATAAAGTGGCCGAAGGTGGAAGCAGTGAGAAAGGTGACTGCTCAGTCAGCTGTCAAGTTTTTCAAAGGACTGGTCTGCCATTTTGGTGTGCCAAACATAGTCATCACCAACAACGGCACGCAGTTCACAAGCAACACCTTCATGCAATACATTCAAGACCTCGGCAGCAAGGTCTGTTTTGCTTCCATGGCACACCCACGGAGCAACGGCCAAGCGGAGAGGGCAAATGCTGAAGTGTTGTGAGGCCTTAGGACAAAGACTTTTGACAAGCTGTGCAAGAGCGGAAGGCGCTGGATTGATGAATTGCCGGCAGTTGTTTGGTCGATCAGGACGACGCCAAATCGAGCCACCAGCCAGATACCTTTTGCCCTGGTATACGGGGCGGAAGCAGTTCTCCCCACGGAACTCATATACGGGTCACCTCGAGTGCTCGCTTATGATGAGCTTGAGCAATAGCAGTTGCACCAAGATGACGCGACGCTCCTTGAGGAAGATCGTATTCGGGTGGCTGTGAGAGCAGCGCGCTACCAGCAAGCCTTGTGCCGCTACCATAGCCGCAAGGTTCATGCCCGAAGCTTTGAGGAAGGTGACCTTGTTCTTCGACGCGTTCAGTCGGCCAAGAATTCCAACAAGTTCACGCCAAAGTGGGAAGGCCCTTATCGGGTAATACGAGTCACCAGGCCCAGCGCAGTCCGCCTGAAGACCGAAGATGTTGTCCCAGTGAGCAACTCTTGGAACATCAAGCATCTTTGGAAGTTTTACCCATAAGGCGCGGCTTGCCGGGCCTCCCGGCAAGCCACCTTTTGTACAAGCTTTGCCGGCAAGGCATGTAACCCTTTGTACAAAGCCAGGCGCAGACCCTGAGCATAAATGAATGAAGCGCTGGCGCCCTAAGTTATAGCATGCATGCTAGGTCGAGTCTCTTCCTTGGTTAGGGTTGATAGTGCTTAGCGGCGGCTAACCCCTAGCCTAGAGGTCGAGTGCACGTCTATCTGTTTCGTTTCTGTCCTCCTTTGGTTCGCAGGGCACATGAGCACTTCTGTTGAGCTACTTGGAAGAAAGGAAGTAGACCGGCATCCCAGCCCCAGCAAACCAGAGTTATCGGGGGCTGCAAGCACAAGGATCCAACCGCGGCAAGACAAGGTTTCCGGGGGTTGTAGATCCAGATAAGTCTTTCATCATCTGTCATGCATTTCGGAACGGAACTGGGATATGTGAAAACTTGTTTTATTTCTAGGCCACCGTGCTCCCCTTTTCTGTACCCAGGGTGTAACACCCCGGATGTAACTTTCCCAATTTGTACTCCAACATAATTTATTTCCTCGGGTTCGGGTTTTGTATCCATGTGTTGTTGTCGTTGTCATGCATCTCATATAATGTCATCATGTGCATTGCATTTGCATACGTGTTCATCTCATGCATTCGAGCATTTTCCCCGTTGTCCGTTTTGCATTTCGGCGCTTCGTTCTCCTCTGGTGGTCATTTCTAGCTTTCTTTCGTGTGTGGGGATTAAACATTTCCGGATTGGACCGAGACTTGCCAAGCGGCCTTGGTTTACTACCGGTAGACCGCCTGTCAAGTTTCGTACCATTTGGACTTCGTTTGATACTCCAACGGTTAACCGAGGGACCGAAAAGGCCTCGTGTGTGTTGCAGCCCAACACCCCTCCAATTTGACCCAAAACCCACCTAACTCTGCTCCATGATCTAGAGCGTTCGATCACGACCGCGTGGCCGAAAACCGCACCTCATTTGGACTCTCCTAGCTCCCTCTACCTATAAAACTAGCCCCTCCTCCGAAATTCCGGATCAAACCCTAGATCCATTCGTCTTCACGCGCATCGGACACATTTCGCCACCGATGGACACGTCCGGACCGCCGTCCGCTGCGACGTGGCGCCCCGGGATTCGTCCTCCCGGGCGCCCACATCACCGCGTCTCCCCGCCACCACGCCACCCGCGCGCGCCCTCGCCGACGGCCGCCTCGCCCCTCGCCGGCGACGACCGCGGCCGCGCCGCCCCGCGCCTCCCGGCCCACGCCGCCGCCAAGCCGCCGTCGCCCCGCGGATCTCCGCCGCAGACTCCGCACCCTCCGGTCGACCCCCGACCCCCGGCAAGCCCCACCAATGCCGGCCGGTCATCCTCGTTATCCGCTCCGCCGTGCTACAGTGTTCGCGCCGGATCTGAGATCCGTGAACAGTAAACCCTAGAGGTTGTTGTTTTTTCTTTTTCTCTAAGTCCCAGAATTCCAGATCCAAGTTGCCATGTTCATAGCTCGTAACTTTGCATCCGTAGCTCCGATTCATGCATATAGTATATCAAAATGTTCATCTCAGAGAGTACATCATTTCATTCCATTGCATTATTTTCATTTGAGTTCATCTTGATGCCTGAAATGCTGTTATAAGAGGGCTACTTGAGATTATTGTCAGATCTGCTACTCCGTTTAGCTTTTTGTCATTTTTGCCATGATTAATGTGTGCATGATATGCCCATGAGTTCTACATGTGTTTTGTTAAGGGTTTTGTCATCTTTTCATAGGTGCAACCCATGTATTTTTAGGATGTGTGTGGTGACTTGTGCAAGCTTGCAAAGTGGTGCACTTGCTAATTCTGTTTTCAGGGACTTAGCAATTCCACTAAGTCCTTGATCTGTTTAGCTCATGTTGCCATATGTTCATGTTGTATCCTAGTGATCCGTGCCTCTTTTGAGGATGATCAGTAAGGATGTTTTGTTAATATTGTAGTACTCTATCCCTCCATGTATTTGTTTGCAATTATGGAGCATCCTAGCTTGAGTCAATCGAGCTCTACTTTTGCTACTTTGTGAATCTGGGCAGATTGTCAACTTGTTTGCAATTTTGCCGATGATGTTGTAGTTGATCCGTGCATGCTATGCTATTGTTTTGCCATGTCTAGCTTTCATTTTGTGCCTTCTTGATGGATGTTTGCTTGTCTTGCCATGACTTTCACCGTAGTGAGTGCATCGAGCTCGTAAACATGCCTACTTGAGATATGTTTTAGCATGTGCCAGTTTTTCACTAAGTCTGAAAGCTGATTATGTTTTTGCTATGTTCACGTGCTTGCAATGGTATTTTGTGATCCCTTTTGGCTCAAGGTCACTAAGGGACTTTTGTTAAGCTCTTTGAGTAGCTCCATGCCATGCTTTACTTTGCCTTGTTTAGGTCCTGTAGCATGTAGTTTTGTTGCTCCGAAGAGGGCTACCTGATCTGAAATTCCAGACAAGTGTTAATTTCACCAAGTCTGAGATCTGTTTGTCATATGCATTTTTGCCATGCTTGTTTGAACCTGTTAATGGATGAATTGGCCGTAGCTCAGTGCTAGAATTTTGTTAAGCATCTTGAATGCATCCCTTTCATGTATTTTGTTGTCATGTTTGGTTGCTGTAGCATGTTCATCTCATTGCATTTAGTTGGCTACTTGCTGTAAATCGCAGACCGGTGTCATTTTTAAATCGCTTGCCATTTCCAAACCGTAACTCCGATTCCGGCGTTCTTTATATTGTTTTCAAGCGATTTCATCTCATCTTTCCAGTGGCACACTTGGACTTCCAATTTGAGGCCAGGTTCATGCATTTCCTGTCATATCTTGCATTTCGCATCCCGCATAGCATACCATCTTTGCATTGCGTTGTTTGAGTTTGCACGTGGTTGATTGTGTACTTGTTGCTTGTTTGTCTTGTTTGGGTAGAGCCGGGAGATGAGTTCGCTAACGAGGAGCCCGTTGAGTTTGCTTTCGAGGATCCAGTCAACTCTGACAACTGTGCAGGCAAGATGATCATACCCTCGAAATCACTACTATCTTTGCTATGCTAGTTTGCTCGCTCTTTTGCTATGCCATTGCTACGATGCCTACCACTTGCTTTCAAGCCTCCCATATTGCCATGTCAAACCTCTAACCCACCATTTCCTAGCAAACCGTTGTTTGGCTATGTTACCGCTTTGCTCAGCCCCTCTTATAGCGTTGCTAGTTGAAGGTGAAGATTGAAGGCCGTTCCTTGTGGGAACATTTATTTACTTGTTGGGATATCATTATATTATCTTGTTATCTTAATGCATCTATACACTTGGTAAAGGGTGGAAGGCTCGGCCTCTCGCCTAGTGTTTTGTTCCACTCTTGCCGCCCTAGTTTCCGTCATATCGGTGTTATGTTCCCGGATTTTGCGTTCCTTACGCGGTTGGGTTATAATGTACCGAAGGTTGTTCAGAGGCCCGGATGAGATCACGGACATGATGAGGAGTCTCTAAATGGTCGAGACATAAAGATTCATATATTGGAAGGTTATATTCGGACACCGGAATGGTTCGGGTCGTATCGGATAACTTTCGGAGTACCGGGGGTTATCGGAACCCCCCCCCCCCCGGAAGCTATTGGGCCTCTTGGGCCTTAGTGTAGAAGAGAGAGGGCTGGCCAGGAGGTGGCGCCCCCCCCCCCTTGCCCCAATCTGAATTGACAAGGGGAAGGGGCGGCGCCCCCCTCTTTCCTTCTCTCCTCCTCCTCCTCCCCCCTTTCTCCTACTTGGACTAGGAAAGGAGGAAACTACTCCTACTAGAGTAGGATTCCTCCCCCCTTGGAGCGCCCCAGCCGGTCTCCTCCTCTATGTGCAGCTCCTATCGGGATTTGTCGGCACATTCGGGCGGTGTTGCTGGTCTTGTTTTAACCTATCGAAGTGTCTTGAAGAACCGAGATACCGAGTCTGATCGGAACGTCTTGGGAGGAGGTCTATTCCTTCGTTGACCGTGAGAGTTTGTGATGGGCTAAGTTGGGACTCCCCTGCAGGGATTTGAACTTTCGAAAGACGTGCCCGCGGTTATGGGCAGATGGGAATTTGTTAATGTCCGGTTGTAGATAATTTGAACCTTAACTTAATTAAAATGAATCAACTGAGTGTGTTACCGTGAGGCCTCTTCTCGGCGGAGCCCGGGAAGTGGACACGGTGTTGGAGTAATGTTTGCGCAGGTGGTTCTCTAGTTTCTCGCTCGCGCTTTGCCTCCTCTTCTCGCTCTCTTTTGCGTATAAGCTAGCCACCATACTTGCTAGTCACTTGCTGCAGCTCCACTCATATTTTACCTTGCCTTACCTATAAGCTTAAATAGTCTTGATCGCGAGGGTGCGAGATTGCTGAGTCCATGTGGCTTACAGATTACTATTACACCAGATGCAGGGCCTGATGATTCCGCTCAACAGACGCGTATGAGCTCAAGTGGGAGTTCGCTGAAGACTCTCAATGTTACTATGTTTCCTTTCCTGATGATTAGTAGTGGTGCCTAGTTGGGGGTGAACGGGACCGTGTCACATGTTGGGTTCTCTTTTATTTTGGCGCCGTAGTCGGGCCATGAGTGTTTGGATGATGTAATGTTATTTATGTACTTGATTGACGTGGCGAGTGTAAGCCAACGATGTTATCTCCCCTTTCATTATAATATTACATGGGATGATGTGAAGATTGCCTAACTTGCGACATATGCCTTCAATGCGATTATGCCTCTAAGTCGTGCGTCGACACGTGGGAGATATAGTCGCATCGAGGGTGTTACACAGGGATTATCTCCCGGGCCGGGATTTGGTTGTAGTCGCGATGGCAAGGAAGTAGAACGAGGAGCCTAAGCCCACTTCCTCCCTGCCTCCGCCAAGGGCGTTGAATGGTCGAGCAAATTGGGGGGACGGCAAGGCCTGTTGCCAGGTGAAAACGTTTATCTTAAATTGTAACAAAGATTCGCTCCTTGTCGCGGGGTCTACCCACGAACGAAATACCCGGCAAACATCCATTTTTGATTAAAAGCATGCCACACAGGTACAGTCCGTACGGAATGAAAAACATGAACAAAGGGGATTAGAAGCTTTAAATTTAACAAGGCCCGAAGGCTTATAGATTAAAAAAAGAGATAAGATTCCCGTGATCCCTTTCTTATCCCTCTCCTCAGGAGGCAGGTCAAGGAGGCGAGAGGGCAAAAGGGGCGCCTAGGCGAGCTACGAGCAGCAGAAAGCATCGAGAGAACACATCGGGGGCCGCCCATGGGTGGACCGGTGATGACGGTGTCGGGAAAGGAGCTGGAAGACGAGGCGGCAGGACCGGCAGTACGCGACAAAGGCGTCGGTGCCTGCGTACTCTGAGTTGACGGCCTTTCTTCCCGCCCTCTTCCTCTTCCGCAGCCTGCCGACGCTAGCCGCCCAAGGAGACGTCCCCGAGAAGTTCAAGGAGACGGCCCCAAGAAGTTCAATGAGACGGCCCCAAGATGCTGCTGCTGCCGCACCCGCCCAGGCTCGGGGCAGCCGACGCCTAGTTGGACTTGTCCCCGTCATCTGCCCCGTAGTCCTCCTCATCACTTTCGCTCGAGGAAGGGCTTCCATCGTCGGAATCTCCATCGGAGGAGCTCTCCACGCAGCACTTCAGGCGAGTCCCGAAGTCTCCGAAGACCTTGACGGAGAGCAGGCCGCCCTCCACTAATTTGAAGTAGAGGACGAGCCCCGTCATCAGGCTATGGATGCAAGCAAACGTCTTCCGCGCACGACGGAGGTACATGACCCGAGGAGCCGGGAAGTCGACGTCGACCCGCGTGCCCCCATTCCCACAACCCCTCATGTGCAATCTGAGGGATTGGGGCGGGTCACGCTCCATATCCCGAGCAAATGGGGTGGGAAGACAAAGACGGCGACGCAAAGGCCGGCAGCCTGATGAAGAACTCGCGAGGCTGGTCTCCAACATGGCCTTCCATCGGAAAAGGCATCATTGGCGGGGGCGAAGCCGGCGCGCCGCCCCGTCCTCCTCTTCCCCGAGCACTACGACCTCTGCCCCGGCCTCACCCACGACCTCGCCCCCTCCCCCTTCCCCTCGCGGCCGGTTCCACCACCGCGGGCTCAGGAGGAGGAGGGACGCGCTATCGGGCGGCGACCCTCGCCGCCACCGTCGAGGGACCAGGATTCCCCTTCTCCATGGCGAGTGAAAGGAAGAAGCAGAAGTGAGAGGAGATAGATGACAGAAGAGTGCTGTACGCCATCCCCCCTTCCCCCTCTTTATAAGGAGGCGGGGTCAGGGCTCGGCCGACCCGCTCGGCCAATCCAGCCACCAGAGGCGCAGGGAATCAGGACCGATCCGCTGCCCCAACCAGCGACGGCCCGGTTTCCCGCCTCCACCGCTTGCCACCCCAGGCGCATGAAGGACACGTGGCGAACATGCACAACCGAGGGGATGGGTGAAGCGACCTCTCCCCACCCCGTGATCGTGGGGAGTGGACGCCTTGAAGACCGCGACTGGGCCCCGTTTAGTAAATGAGACGCGCCTCCACGCCTCCCTCTTTTTACGGGGAAGGCACGAGCCGCCTCTTTACTGCGATGTGACGCATGCGTGTGGAAACCTCCCCACACATGCCGCCCACGTCACGTGCACCCCTCCACGCCATGCCGCACCGCGCGCGGGTCATGGGAAGCACAGTGCGCGAAAAGTTTTACCACGGTAAAAACCGCCCCGCCTGCCCACGCACCGTTTTGGGCCTGGCCCAACATGTCACTCTTATGTGTGGCCCAGGCCCGGGGCTCCTGTCGGTGTACAAAAAGAGGGGCGCACTTTTGTACCCATTTACCTGTGCACGGGCAGTCGGAGTCGCGCCCACGGTCATACCAAGCAGAACAGGGGAGGCGAGCCAAGGTAAGACCGAAGCCCAAGATAATCAGAGAAACGCCAAGGCCAAGACCACAAAGAGCAGAGGGACGAAGCAGGTTCCCCCGGCAAGGCCCTTGCCGGGGCAGCTCTCCCCACACCAACAGAGCGAGCCACCCTTGAGCCCACGGTCTCCAACATCACGTTGGGCCAGGTCTCGGGAGGCACCTCCATGGTGGCATGCAGATCTTTGTGAAGAAAAGGAACACTCAAGATCCTTGCCGAGGAAGGTCACCAGACCCCGGGCAAGGTCCTTGCCGGGGACGACAGCGCGCCACGGCAAGACCCTTGCCGGGCCACACGGCAAGACCCTTGCCGGGCCACCCGGCAAGGCCCTCACCAAGGACGCAAGCAGGGCCACCGCCAAGCCCGCGCCAACCAAGTTTCCACCGCCGCTCACATGCAGCTGCTAGCCCAACCAGCTGGGCGGGCACCTGCGTGGCAACATGCAGCTCCCAGGCCAACTCATCGAGCGCCTGTGTGGTGGCATGCAGACCTTCATGAAGGCTCCACCACAGTGCCACCTCACCTGCCTGCTTGCCTACATGGCACCGCATGCCTCACTGCCAGGATGCATGTCAAAGCGAGGGGGAGCGGCGACGGACGGGACGGGCCTCGCCCCCGTCCCCAATAAAGCAAGGGGACACCTAAGCTACGCATTAAATGCGTCATGTCCTGTAATACGAGCGATAAGCTCAGGGCATTGTGCGCCTTTCCACCTCCTGTGTGCCACTGTGGCAGCCCCTTTCGACTATAAAAGGAGGCCCATGACTGAAGGAAATATGCCCTAGAGGCAATATAAAGTTATTATTTATTTCTTATATCATGATAAATGGTTTATTATTCATGCTAGAATTGTATTAATAACCGGAAATATAATACTTTGTGTGAATACATAAGAACAAACAAAGTATCAACTATGCCTCTACTTGACTTAGCTCGTTAATCGAAAGATGGGTTAGTTTTCCTAACCATAAACAAAAAAGTTGTTATTTGATTAACGGATCACATCATTAGGAGAATGATGTGATTGACATGACCCATTTCCGTTAGCTTAGCAACCCGATCGTTTAGTATGTTGCTATTGCTTTCTCATGACTTATCCATGTTCTATGACTATGAGATTATGCAATTCCCGTTTACCGGAGGAAACACTTTGTATGCTACCAACGTCACAACGTAACTGGGTGATTATAAAGGAGCTCTAACAGGTGTCTCCAAAGGTAAATGTTGGGTGGCGTATTTCGAGATTAGGATTGTCACTTCTGATTGTCGGAGAGGTATCTTCTGGCCCCTCGGTAAATGCACATCACATAAGCCTTGCAAGCATTGAAACTATGAGTTAGTTGTGAGATGTATTAACGGAACGAGTAAAGAGAATTGCCGGTAACGAGATTGAACTAGGTATTGAGATACCGACGATCGAAACTCGGGAAAGTAACATACCGATGACAAAGGGAACAACGTATGTTGTTATGCGGTCTGACCGATAAAGATCTTCGTAGAATATGTAGGAGCCAATATGAGCATCCAGGTTCCGCTATTGGTTATTGACCGGAGACGTGTCTCGGTCATGTCTACATTGTTCTCGAACCCGTAGGGTCCGCACGCTTAAGGTTTCGATGACAGTTATATTATGAGTTTATGAGTTTTGATGTACCGAAGTTAGTTCGGAGTCCCGGATGTGATCACGGACATGACGAGGAGTCTCGAAATGGTCGAGACATAAAGATTGATATATTGGACGGCTATATTCGGACACCGGAAGTGTTCCGGGTGATTTCGGAGAAAACCGGAGAGCCGGAGGGTTACCGGAACCCCCCGGGAGAAGTAATGGGCCATATGGGCCTTAGTGGAGAGAGAGAGGGCAGCCCAAGGTGGGCCGCGTGCCTCCTCCCCCCTGGTCCGAATTGGACTAGGAGAGGGGGGCGGCGCCCCCCTTTCCTTCTCCCTCCCCACTTCTTTCCCCCTCCTAGTAGGAGTCCTACTCCTACTAGGAGGAGGACTCCCTGGCGCGCCTATAGGGGCCGGCCGCCTCCTCCCCTCCTTTATATACGGGGGCAGGGGGCACCCCTAGACACACAAGTTGATCCACGTGATCATATTCTTAGCCGTGTGCGGTGCCCCCTTCCACCATAGTCCTCGATAATATTGTAGCGGTGCTTAGGCGAAGCCCTGCGACGGTAGAACATCAAGATCGTCACCATGCCATCGTGCTGACGGAACTCTTCCCCGACTTTGCTGGATCGGAGTCCGGGGATCGTCATCGAGCTGAACATGTGCTAGAACTCGAAGGTGCCGTAGTTTCGGTGCTTGATCGGTCGGGCCGTGGAGACGTACGACTACATCAACCAAACGCTTCCGTTGTCGATCTACAAGGGTACGTAGATCACACTCTCCCCTCTCGTTGCTATGCATCACCATGATCTTGCGTGTGCGTAGGAAATTTTTTGAAATTACTACGTTCCCCAACAGTGGCATCCGAGCCTAGGTTTTATATGTTGATGTTATATGCACGAGTAGAACACAAGTGAGTTGTGGGCGATATAAGTCATACTGCTTACCAGCATGTCATACTTTGGTTCGGCGGTATTGTTGGATGAAGCGGCCCGGACCGACATTACGCGTACGCTTACGCGAGACCGGTTCTCCCGACGTGCTTTGCACATAGGTGGCTTGCGGGTGACAGTTTCTCCAACTTTAGTTGAACTGAGTGTGGCTACGCCCGGTCCTTGCGAAGGTTAAAACAGCACCAACTTGACAAACTATCGTTGTGGTTTTGATGCGTAGGTAAGATTGGTTCTTGCTTAAGCCCGTAGCAGCCACGTAAAAACTTGCAACAACAAAGTAGAGGACGTCTAACTTGTTTTTGCAGGGCATGTTGTGATGTGATATGGTCAAGACATGATGCTAAATTTTATTGTATGAGATGATCATGTTTTGTAACCGAGTTATCGGCAACTGGCAGGAGCCATATGGTTGTCGCTTTATTGTATGCAATGCAATTGCGCTGTAATGCTTTACTTTATCACTAAGCGGTAGCGATAGTCGTGGAAGCATAAGATTGGCGAGACGACAACGATGCTACGATGGAGATCAAGGTGTCGCGCCGGTGACGATGGTGATCACGACGGTGCTTCGAAGATGGAGATCACAAGCACAAGATGATGATGGCCATATCATATCACTTATATTGATTGCATGTGATGTTTATCTTTTATGCATCTTATCTTGCTTTGATTGACGGTAGCATTTTATAAGATGATCTCTCACTAATTATCAATAAGTGTTCTCCCAGAGTATGCACCATTGCGAAAGTTCTTCGTGCTGAGACACCACGTGATGATCGGGTGTGATAGGCTCTACGTTCAAATACAACGGGTGCAAAACAGTTGCACATGCGGAATACTCAGGATAAACTTGACGAGCCTAGCATATAACAGATATGACCTCGGAACACGGAGACCGAAAGGTCGAGCGTGAATCATATAGTAGATATGATCAACATAGTGATGTTCACCATTGAAACTACTCCATCTCACGTGATGATCGGACATTGTTTAGTTGATTTGGATCACGTGATCAACTTAGAGGATTAGAGGGATGTCTATCTAAGTGGGAGTTCTTAAGTAATATGATTAATTGAACTTAAATTTATCATGAATCTTAGTCTGGTAGTATTGCATATCTATGTTGTAGATCAATAGCTCGCGTTGTTGCTTCCTGTGTTTTTTTGATATGTTCCTAGAGAAAATTGTGTTGAAAGATGTTAGTAGCAATGATGCGGATTGGATCCGGATCTGAGGTTTATCCTCATTGCTGCACAGAAGAATTATGTCCTTGATGCACCGCTAGGTGACAAACCTATTGCAGGAGCAGATGCAGACGTTATGAACGTTTGGCTAGCTCAATATGATGACTACTTGATAGTTTAGTGCACCATGCTTAATGGCTTAGAATCGGGACTTCAAAGACGTTTTGAACGTCATGGAGCATATGAGATGTTCCAGGAGTTGAAGTTAATATTTCAAGCAAATACCCGAGTTGAGAGATATGAAGTCTCCAACAAGTTCTATAGCTAAAAGATGGAGGAGAATCGCTCAACTAGTGAGCATGTGCTCAGATTGTCTGGGTACTACAATCGCTTGAATCAAGTGGGAGTTAATCTTCCAGATAAGATAGTGATTGACAGAATTCTCTAGTCACCATCACCAAGTTAGTAGAACTTCGTGATGAACTATAATATGCAAGGGATAACGGAAATTCCCAAGCTCTTCGTGATGCTGAAATCGACGAAGGTAGAAATCAAGAAAAACATCAAGTGTTGATGGTAAACAAACCACTAGTTTCAAGAAAAGGGAAAGGGAAGAAGAAGGGGAACTTCAATAAAGAACGGCAAGCAGTTGCTGCTCAAGAGAAGAAACCCAAGTCTGGACCTAAGCCTGGAAAACTGAGTGCTTCTACTGCAAAGGGACTGGTCACTGGAAGCGGAACTACCCAAGCAATGGCGGATAAGAAGGATGGCAAAGTGAACATAAGTATATTTGATATACATGTTATTGATGTGTACTTTACTAGTGTTTATAGCAAACCCTCAGTATTTGATACTAGTTCAGTTGCTAAGAGTAGTAACTCGAAACGGGAGTTTCAGAATGAACAGAAACTAGTTAAGGGTGAAGTCATGATGTGTGTTGGAAGTGGTTCCAAGATTGATATAATCATCATCACACACTCCCTATACTTTTGGGATTAGTGTTGAACCTAAATCAGTGTTATTTGGTGTTTGCGTTGAGCATGAATATGATTTGATCATATTTATTGTAATACGGTTATTCATTTAAGTAAGAGAATAAATTATTGTTCTGTTTACATGAATAAAACCTTATATGGTTACACACCCAATGAAAATAGTTCGTTGGATCTCGATCGTAGTAATACACATAATCATAATATTGAAACCAAAAGATGCAAAGTTAATAATGATAGTGCAACTTATTTGTGGCACTGCCGTTTAGGTCATATTGGTGTAAAGCGCATGAAGAAACTCCATGCTAATGGGTTTTTGGAATCACTTGATTATGAATCAGTTGATGCTTGTGAACCATGCCTCATGGGCAAGATGACTAAAACGCCGTTCTCCGGAACTATGGAGCGAGCAACTGACTTATTGGAAATAATACATACTGATGTATGAGATCCGATGAGTGTTAAGGCTCGCGGCGGGTATCATTATTTTCTGACCTTCACAGATGATTTGAGCAGATATGGGTATATCTACTTAATGAAACACAAGTCTGAAATATTTGAAAAGTTCAAAGAATTTCAGAGTGAAGTGGAGAATCATCGTAACAAGAAAATAAAAGTTTCTACGATATGATCGCAGAGGTAAAATATTTGAGTTACGAGTTTGGCCTTCAGTTAAAACAATGTGAAATAGTTTTACTACTCACGCCACCTGGAACACCACAGCATAATGGTGTGTCCGAACATTATAACCGTACTTTATTAGATATGGTGCGATCTATGATGTCTCTTATCGATCTACCACTATCGTTTTGGGGTTATGCATTAAAGACAGCTGCATTCACGTTTAAAAGGGCACCATCTAAGTCCGTTGAGACGACACAATCTGAACTGTGGTTTGGCAAGAAACCAAAGTTGTCGTTTCTTAAAGTTTGGGATTGTGATGCTTATATGAAAAAGTTTCATCCTGATAAGCTCAAACCCAAATCGGAGAAATATGTCTTCATAGGATACCCAAAGGAGACTGTTGGGTACACCTTCTATCACAAATCCGAAGGCAAGACTTTTGTTGCTAAATTCGGAGTTTTTCTAGAGAAGGAGTTTCTCTCGAAAGAAGTGAGTGGGAGGAAAGTAGAACTTGATGAGGTAACTGTACCTGCTCCCTTATTGGAAAGTAGTTCATCACAGAAATCTGTTCCTGTGACTACTACACCAATTAGTGAGGAAGCTAATGATGATGATCATGTAACTTCAGATCAAGTTACTACCGAATCTCGTAGGTAAACCAGAGTGAGATCCGCACCAGAGTGGTACGGTAATCCTATTCTGGAAGTCATGTTACTAGACCATGACGAACTTGCGAACTATGAGGAAGCGATGATGAGCCCAGATTCCGCGAAATGGTTTGAGGCCATGAAATCTGAGATATGATCCATGTATGAGAACAAAGTATGGACTTTGATGGATTTGCCCGATGATCGGCAAGCCATAGAAAATAAATGGATCTTCAAGAGGAAGACGGACGCTGATAGTAGTGTTACTATCTACAAAGCTAGAATTGTCGCAAAAGGTTTTCGACAAGTTCAAGGTGTTGACTACGATGAGACCTTCTCACTCGTAGCGATGCTTAAGTCTGTCCGAATCATGTTAGCAATTGCCGCATTTTATGATTATGAAATTTGGCAGATGGATGTCAAAACTGCATTCCTGAATGGATTTCTGGAAGAAGAGTTGTATATGATGCAACCAAAGGTTTTGTCGATCCAAAGGGAGCTAACAAAGTGTGCAAGCTCCAGCGATCCATTTATGGACTGGTGCAAGCCTCTTGGAGTTGGAATATAACGCTTTGATAGTGTGATCAAAGCATTTGGTTTTATACAGACTTACGGTGAAGCCTGTATTTACAAGAAAGTGAGTGGGAGCACTACAACATTTCTGATAAGTATATGTGAACAACATATTGTTGATCGGAAATAATGTATAATTTTCTGGAAAGCATAAAGGAATATTTGAAAGGAGTTTTTCAAAGAAAGACCTCGGTAAAGCTGCTTACATATTGAGCATCAAGATCTATAGAGATAGATCAAGACGCTTGATAAGTTTTTCAATGAGTACATACCTTGACAAGATTTTGAAGTAGTTCAAAATGGAACAGTCAAAGAAAGAGTTCTTGCCTGTGTTGCAAGGTGTGAAATTGAGTAAGACTCAAAGCCCGACCACGGCAGAAGATAGAAATAGAATGAAAGTCATTCCCTATGCCTCAGCCATAGGTTCTATAAAGTATGCCATGCTGTGTACCAGATCTATTGTATACCCTACACTGTGTTAAGCAAGGGAGTACAATAGTGATCTAAGAGTAGATCACTGGACAGCGGTCAAAATTATCCTTAGTGGAATAAGGAAATATTTCTCAATTATGGAGGTGACAAAAAGGTTCGTCGTAAAAAGTTACGTCGATGCAAGTTTTGACACAGATCTGGATGACTCTAAGTCTCGATCTAGATACATATTGAAAGTGGGAGCAATAAGCTAGAGTAGCTCCGTGCAGAGCATTGTTGACATAGAAATTCGCAAAATACTTACGGATCTGAATGTGACAGACCCGTTGACTAAAATTATCTCACAAGCAAAACATGATCACACCTTAGTACTCTTTGGGTGTTAATCACATAGCGATGTGAACTAGATTACTGACTCTAGTAAACCCTTTGGGTGTTGATCACATATCGATGTGAACTATGGGTGTTAATCACATGGTGATGTGAACTATTGGTAAATCACATGGCGATGTGAACTAGATTATTGACTCTAGTGCAAGTGGGAGACTGAAGGAAATATGCCCTAGAGGCAATAATAAAGTTATTATTTATTTCCTTATATCATGATAAATGTTTATTATTCATGCTAGAATTGTATTAACCGGAAACATAATACATGTGTGAATACATAGACAAACAAAGTGTCACTAGTATGCCTCTACTTGACTAGCTCGTTAATCAAAGATGGTTATGTTTCCTAACCATAAACAAAAGAGTTGTTATTTGATTAACGGGATCACATCATTAGGAGAATGATGTGATTGACATGACCCATTCCATTAGCTTAGCACCCGATCGTTTAGTATGTTGCTATTGCTTTCTTCATGACTTATACATGTTCCTATGACTATGAGATTATGCAACTCCCGTTTGCCGGAGGAACACTTTGGGTGCTACCAAACGTCACAACATAACTGGGTGATTATAAAGGAGCATTACAGGTGTCTCCAAAGGTACATGTTGGGTTGGCGTATTTCGAGATTAGGATTTGTCACTCCGATTGTTGGAGAGGTATCTCTGGGCCCTCTCGGTAATGCACATCACATAAGCCTTGCAAGCATTACAACTAATATGTTAGTTGTGAGATGATGTATCACGGAACGAGTAAAGAGACTTGCCGGTAACGATATTGAACTAGGTATTGGATACCGACGATCGAATCTCGGGCAAGTAACATACCGATGACAAAGGGAACAACGTATGTTGTTATGCGGTCTGACCGATAAAGATCTTTGTTGAATATGTAGGAGCCAATATGGGCATCTAGGTCCCGCTATTGGTTATTGACCGGAGATGTGTCTCAGTCATGTCTGCATTGTTCTTGAACCGTAGGGTCCGCACGCTTAACGTTACGATGACAGTTATTATGAGTTTATGCATTTTGATGTACCGAAGTTAGTTCGGAGTCCCAGATGTGATCACGGACATGACGAGGAGTCTCGAAATGGTCGAGACATAAAGATTGATATATTGGAAGCCTATGTTTGGATATCGGAAGTATTCCGGGTGAAATCGAGATTTTACCGGAGTACCGGGAGGTTACCGGAACCCCCCGGGAGCTATATGGGCCTTAGTGGGCTTTAGTGGAAAGGAGAAAGGGGCAGCCCAAGGTGGGCCGCGCGCCTCCCCCCTCCCCTAGTCCTATTAGGACAAGGAGAGGTGGCCGGCCCCCCTCTCTCTCTTTCCCCCTCGGGGAATCCTATTCCAACTAGGATTGGGGGGGGGAGTCCTACTCCCGGTAGGAGTAGGACTCCTCCTGCGCCCTCCTCCTGGCCGGCCGCCCCCTCCCCCTTGGATCCTTTATATACGGGGGCAGGGGGGCACCTCTAGACACACAAGTTGATCCTTGAGATCGTTCCTTAGCCGTGTGCGGTGCCCCCTGCCACCATATTCCACCTCGATCATATTGTAGCGGTGCTTAGGCGAAGCCCTGCGACGGTAGAACATCAAGATCGTCACCACGCATCATCCGCGTGCTCGGAACTCCTTCCCCGACCGCTTTGCTGGATCGGAGCCCGGGATCGTCATCGAGCTGAACGTGTGCTAGAACTTCGAGGTGCCGTAGTTTCGGTGCTTGATCGGTCGGGCCGTGGAGACGTACGACTACATCAACCAAACGCTTCTGTTGTCGATCTACAAGGGTACGTAGATCACACTCTCCCCTCTCGTTGCTATGCACCATGATCTTGCGTGTGCGTAGGAATTTTTTTGAAATTACTACGTTCCCCAGATTGCTATACATCACCATGATCTTGCGTGTGCGTAGGAATTTTTTTGAAATTACTACGTTCCCCAACAAAACGATCCTTGTGCTAGTTACTAATCCTGCTCTTCTCGCAACCTCGCGCCCCGGCAACCGTAGTAGGGATTCTTGTGATCCCATAGGTGTCGTTTCCCCGATAGTCTCAAACCGGATACGTGTATATTCTGAATGGAGGAGCGGTAAGCTGGTGCAGTTCCAAACAAAACGTGGTAGCAGATTCTACATGCGAAGCAGAGTACATAGCTGCCTCGGAGGCAGCGAAGGAAGGTGTCTGGATGAAGTAGTTCATGATAGAGTTTGGTGTTGTACCCAGTGTACAGAACCCAATGACTCTGTTCTGTGACAACACTGGTGCCATTGCTCTAGCCAAGGAACCAAGGTTTCACAAGAGGACCAGACACATAAAGAGATGCTTTAACTCCATCCGCGATGTAGTCAAGGAGGAGGACATAAATATTTGCAAAGTACATACGGATCTGAATGTTGCAGATCCGTTGACTAAACCTCTGTGGGCAAAGCATGATCAACACCAGAACTCTGTGGGTGTTAGATTCATTACCATGTAATACTAGATTATTGACTCTAGTGCAAGTGGGACACTGTTGGAAATATTCCCTAGAGGAAATAATAAAGCGATTATTATTATATTTCCTTGTTCATGATAGTCGTTTATTGTATTGACCGGAAACTCAAATACATGTGTGGATACATAAACAACAACATGTCCCTAGTGAGCCTCTACCGGACTAGCTCGTTGACCAAAGATGTCTATGGTTTCCTAGTCATAGACATGAGTTGTCATTTGATAATGGGATCACGTCATTATCTCATGGACGAGACCCAAACTATGAACGTAGCATATGATCGTGTCAAGTTTATTGCTATCATTTTCTGCATGTCAAGTATATGTTCCTATGACCATGAGATCATGCAACTCACTGACACCAGAGGACTACCTTGTGTACCAAACGTCGCAACGTAACTGGCTGACTATAATGGTGCTCTACAGGTATCTCCGAGGGTGTCTGTTGAGTTGGCATGGATCAAGACTGGGATTTGTCACTCCGTATGACGGAGAGGTATCTCAGGGCCCACTCGGTAATACATCATCACAATGAGCTTGCAAGCAATGTGACTAATGAGTTAGCCACGGGATCTTGTATTACGGAATGAGTAAAGAGACTTGCCAGTAACGAGATTGAACTAGTCATGGAGATACCGACGATCGAATCTCGGGCAAGTAACATACCGATAGACAAAGGGAACTACATACGGGATTGACTGAATCCTTGACATCGAGGTTCAACTGATAAGATCTTCATAGAATATGTGGGAACCAATATGGGCATCCTAGTCCTCCTATTGGTTATTGACCGTAGAGGTGTCTCGGTCATGTCTACATAGTTCTCGAACCCGCAGGGTCTACACACATAATGTTTGGTGACAATATAAGTATAGTTGAGTCATTACGGTGGTTACCGGAGGTTGTTCGGAGTCCCAGATGAGATCTCGAACATGACGAGGAACTCCGGAATGGTCTGGAGGTGAAGATCGATATATTATACGAAGGGTACTGGAGTCCGGAATTGTTCCGGGGGTACCGGGTGATGACCAGCATGACCGAAAGGTGTTTCAGGGGGCCTCGACAAGTGTTGGGGGCCTCATGGGCCAAGGGGAGGGGCAAACCAACCCACCAAGGGGTTGTATGCCCCCCTCACCCCTTCCCACGTTGCCAGAGGAGGTGTGGGCACCACCCTAGGGTTCCCACCCCTATGGCTTGGGGGCCAAGTCTCCTAAGGGGGAAAACCCATCTAGGGTTTCCCTCTAGCTTGTGGTCGCCGGCCCTAGATGGGATCCCCTAGGGGCGCCCCTCTCCCCCTTCCCCCTATATATAGAGAGAGGTAGAGAGAGGGCAGCCGCACCCTTGAGCACATCTCCACACCATGGCGCTGCCCTTCCTCTCCCTCGTAGCCATCTTCTTCTCCGTAGTGCTTAGCGAAGCTCTGCTGAGATTCCACCACCACCGCCGCCATCACGCCGTCGTGCTGCCGGAGGACTCGAGCTACTACTTCACCATTGCATGCTAGATCTAGGAGGTGAAGGCGTCATCAAGCCATACATGTGTTGAACGCGGAGGTGTCGTCCGTTTGGCACTTGGATCGGAGTTCGCGGGATGGATCGTGAAGACGTTCGACTACATCAACCGCGTTTCTTAATGCTTCCACTTAGCGATCTATAAGGGTATGTAGATGCAATCTCTCCTCTCGTAGATGTTCATCTCCTAGATTGGTCTTGGTGAGCGTAGGAAATTTTTTGTTTCCCATGCGATGTTCCCCAACAAAGGGTTGGTAGGAGTTAACCATCGTGCGATCCCGACCTCCACACAAAGGATGACAATCAATAAATAAATCATGCTCCAACTTCGTTACATAATGGTTCACCATACGTGCATGCTACGGGAATCACAAACCTTAACACAAGTATTTCTCAAATTCACAATTACTTACTAGCATGACTCTAATATCACCATCTTTATATCTCAAAACAATCATAAGGAATCAAACTTCTCATAGTATTCAATGCACTTTATATGAATTTTTTTATTATATCTCCCTTGGATGCCTATCATATTAGGACTAAATTCATAACCAAAGAAAATTACCATGCTGTTTAGAAACTCTCGAAATAATATAAGTGAAGCAAGAGATCTCAACAATTTCTATAAAATAAAACCACCGCTGTGCTCTAAAAAGATATAAGTGAAGCACTAGAGCAAAATTGCCTACCTCAAAAGATATAAGTGAAGCACATAGAGTATTCTAATAAATCATGATTCATGCGTGTACCTCTCAAAAGGTGTGTACAGCAAGGATGATTGTGGCAAACTAAAAAGCAAAGACTCAAATCATACAAGACGCTCCAAGCAAAACACATATCATGTAGTGAATAAAAATATAGCCTCAAGTAAAGTTACCGATGGATGAAGACGAAAGAGGGGATGCCTCCCGGGGCATCCCCAAGCTTAGGCTCTTGGTTGTCCTTAAATATTACCTTGGGGTGCATTGGGCATCCCCAAGCTTAGGCTCTTGCCACTCCTTATTCCATAGTCCCTCAAATCCTTACCCAAAACTTGAAAACTTCACAACACAAAACTCAACAGAAAATCTCATGAGATCCGTTAGTATAAGAAAATAAATCACCACTAAAGGTACTATTGTGGACTCATTATTTATTTATATTGGTGTAATATCTACTGTATTCCAACTTTTCCATGGTTCATACCCCCCGATACTACCCATAGATTCATCAAAATAAGCAAACAACACAAAGAAAACAGAATCTGTCAAAAACAGAACAGTCTGTAGCAATCTGGATATTCTGAAATATTAGGACAACAAAGGCAATTTGTATATCAATCTTGTGTAAAAAATTCAGAGATTTATCACGCCCTGATGATTTTTTTGGATTTTCTGCACTGGGCGCAAAAGTTTCTGTTTTTTAGCAAGATCGAATCAACTATAACCGTAAGCCATCCCAAAGGTCTTACTTGGCCCAAACACTAACTAAAACACAAAAACACATCTAACCAGAGGATAGATGAATTATTTATTGCAAAACAGAACCAAAAAGCAAAGAACAAAAATAAAATTGGGTTGCCTCCCAAACAAGTGCTATTGTTTAACGCCCTTAGCTGGGCATTAATAATTTCAATGATGCTCACATGAAAGATAGCAATTGAAACACGAAGAGAGCATCATGTAGCATGTGAAAAACACATCTAAGGCTAACATACTTCCTATACATAGGCATCTTATAAGCAAACAAATTATCAAGGCACGCAAAAACTAGCATATGCAAGGAAGAAGAAAGGAACAATAGAAATCTCAGCATAACGAGAGGCAATTTAGTAACATGAAAATTTCTACAACCATATTTTCCTCTCTCATAATAATTACATGTATGATCATATTCAAATTCAACAAAATAGTTATCACATAAATTATTCTCTACATGATCCACGTGCGTACAAAGTTGACACACTTCCAAAATGTTGGGATTATCATTAACTAAAGCCATGACCTTTCCAAACCCACTTTTATCAAAAAATTCATAAGATTGAATATTCTCCAAATATGTGGGATCTAAAGTTGACACTCTTCCAAACCCACTTTCAATATTATTGCAAACATTACTATCAATCTCATATTCCTCATGGGACGTAAATAAATTTTCAAGATCATAAGAAGAATCACCCCAATCATGATCTTTGCAACAAGTAGTGGACATAGCAAAATTAGCATCCCCAAGCTTAGGGTTTTTGCATATAATTAAAAAAAATGACATTAATACAACTTATAATAACATCATTGCAATCATGCTTTTCAATCAAGGAGCTATCGTGAATCACTTCATAAATTTCTTCTTTCAACACTTCATCACAATTTTCAGATTCACGAATTTCAAGCAAAACCTCATAAAGATAATCTAGTGCACTAAACACACTAGCAATTGGTTCATCATAATTGGATCTTTTAAAAATATTAGCAAGTGGATGAGGATCCATATCAATAGATTTTTAGCAAGCGAAGATGCAAGCAAATAGAATGCACATGGCAACACAAGGAAACATAAGGTCGAACGAAAGAAGGGCGAATAAAAAGGCAAATATTTCTGTATTTTTCTGAAAATCGTTTTAGAAGTGGGGGAGAGGAAACTGAGAGGCAAACGGCGAATAATTTAATGCAAGAGATGAGATTATATTATGGGTACTTGGTGTGTCTTGACTTGGCATAGATCTCTGATAACCCACAAGTATACGGGATCGCAACAGCTTTCGAGGGTAGAGTATTCGACCCAAATTTATTGATTCGACACAAGGGGGCCAAAGAATATTCTCAAGTATTAGCAACTGAGTTGTCAATTCAGCCACACTTGGAAACTTAGTATCTGCAGCAAAGTGTTTAGTAGCAAAGTAATATGATAGTGGTGGTAACGGTAACAAAAGTAAAGGAAGCAAAAGTAATATTTTTGGTATTTTGTAGTGATTGTAACAGTAACAACGGGAAAGTAAATAAGCGTAAACCAGTATATGGAAAGCTCGTAGGCATCGGATCGGTGATGGATAATTATGCCGGATGCGGTTCATCATGTAACAGTCATAACCTAGGGTGACACAGAACTAGCTCCGATTCATCAATGTAATGTAGGCATGTATTCCGAATATAGTCATACGTGCTTATGGAAAAGAACTTGCATGACATCTTTTGTCCTACCCTCCCGTGGCAGCGGGGTCCTAATGGAAACTAAGGGATATTAAGGCATCCTTTTAATAGAGAACCGGAACAAAGCATTAGCACATAGTGAATACATGAACTCCTCAAACTATGGTCATCACCGGGAGTGGTCCCGATTATTGTCACTTCGGGGTTGCTGGATCATAACACATAGTAGGTGACTATAGACTTGCAAGATAGGATCAAGAACTCACATATATTCATGAAAACATAATAGGTTCATATCTGAAATCATGGCACCCGGGCCCTAGTGACAAGCATTAAGCATAGCAAAGTCATAGCAACATCAATCTCAGAACATAATGGATACTAGGGATCAAACCCTAACAAAACTAACTCGATTACATGATAGATCTCATCCATCCCATCACTGTCCAGCAAGCCTACGATGGAATTACTCACGCACGGCGGGGAGCATCATGAAATTGGTGATGGAGGATGGTTGATGATGACGACAGCGACGAATCCCCCTCTCTGGAGCCCCGAACAGACTCCAGATCAGCCCTCCCGAGAGGTTCTAGGGCTTGGAGGTGGCTCCGTATCGTAAAACGCGATAATTTCTTCTCCTCTATTTTTTTCTCCCCGAAAGCAAATATATAGAGTTGGAGTTGGCGTCGGAAGGTCTCCAGGGGGCCCACGAGGTAGGGGCGCACCCTAGGGGGGGCGCCCCCCACCCTCGTGGACAGGGTGTGGGCCCCCTGGTCTTCATCTTTGATGAGGATTTTTTATTATTTTTTATAAGATGTTCCGTGGAGTTTCAGGTCATTCCAAGAACTTTTGTTTTCTGCACATAAAACAACATCATGGCAATTCTGCTGAAAACAGCGTCAGTCCGAGTTAGTTCCATTCAAATCATGCAAGTTAGAGTCCAAAACAAGGGCAAAAGTGTTTGGAAAAGTAGATACGACGGAGACGTATCAACTCCCCCAAGCTTAAACCCTTGCTTGTCCTCAAGCAATTCAGTTGACAAACTGGAAGAGAAAAAGAAAGACTTTTACAAACTCTGTTTGCTCTTATTGTTGTAAATATATCAAGCCAGCATTCAAGTTTTCAGCAAAGATCATGACTAACCACATTTGCAATAATTCTCAGGTCTCATATTCACTCATATCAATAGCATAATCAACTAGCGAGCCATAATAATTAATCTCGGATGACAACACTTTCTCAAAACAATCATAATATGATATAACAAGATGGTATCTCGCTAGCCCTTTCTGAGACCGCAAAACATAAATGCAGAGCACCTTTAAAGATCAAGGACTGACTAGACATTGTAATTCATGGTAAAAGAGATCCAATCATAGTCACACCCAATATAGATTAATAGTGATGAATGCAAATGACAGCTGTGCTCTCTAGCTAGTGCTTTTTAATAAGAGGGTGATGACTCAACATAAAAGTAAATAGATAGGCCCTTCGCAGAGGGAAGCAGGGATTTGTAGAGGTGCCAGAGCTCGGTTTTGAAATAGAGATAAATAATATTTTGAGCGGTATACTTTCATTGTCAACATAGCAACTAAGAGATGGCGATATCACACATTATAGGCGGTTCCCAAACAAAATGGTAGAGTTTATACTCCCCCTCCACCAACAAGCATCAATCCATGACTTGCTCGAAACAACGAGTGTCTCCAACTAGCAACAGGTCCCAGGGGGAGTTTTCTTTGCAATTAATTTTGATTTAGTTTGCATAAAGCATGGGACAGGGCATCTCGGTGACCATCCATTTTCTCGTGAATGAGGAGCGGAGTCCACTCCTCTTTAGAATAACCCACCTAACATGGAAGATAAGGGCAGCACTAGTTGATACATGAGCTATTCGAGCATACAAAACATAATGTTTATTTGAAGGTTTAGAGTTTGGCACATACAAATTTACTTGGAACGGCAGGTAGATACCGTATATAGGAAGGTATAGTGGACTCATGTCGAATAACTTTGGGGTTTAAGGGATTGGATGCACTAGCAATATTCCCGCTTAGTGCAGGTGAAGGCTAGCAAAAGACTGGGAAGCGACCAACTAGAGAGCGACAACATCCATGTACATGCATTAAAATTAATAAACATTGGATGCAAGCATGAGTAAGATATAATCCACCATGAACATAAATATCGTGAAGGCTATGTTGATTTGTTTCAACTACATGCATGAACATGTGTCAAGCCAAGTCACTTAAATCATTCAAAGGAGGATACCACCCCATTAGACCACATCATAACCATCTTAATAGCATGTTGGCACGCAAGGTAAACCATTATAACTCATAGCTAATCAAGCATGGCACAAGCAACTATGATCTCTAATTGTCATTGCAAACATGTTTATTCATAATAAGCTGAATCAAGAACAATGAACTCATCATATTTACAAAAACAAGAGAGGTCGAGTTCATACCAGCTTTTCTCATCCCAGTTAGTTCATCATATATCATCATAATTGCCTTTCTCTTGCACGACCGAACGATGTGAATAATAATAAGAGTGCACGTGCATTGGACTAAGCTGGAATCTGCGAGCATTCAATAAACAGGAGAAGATAAAGCAATATGGGCTCTGGGTTAAATCAACAACAATGCATATAAGAGCCACTTCAACAATTTAATCATGGTCTTCTCCTACTGACCCCCAAAGAAAAGAAATAAAAACTATTTACACGGGAAAGCTCCCAACAAGCAAAAGAAGAACGGGAAATATTTTTGGGTTTTCTTTTGTAATTATTACTACTACAGCAAGAAGAGTAAACTACTACTAATTTTTTTTCTTAAAGTTTAACAAGCACACAAGAAGAAAGCAGGAAAAAGAAAATAAACTAGCATGGATATTACAGTGAAATAGTATGAGCACCACCAAGATGTCGGTGAGAAATAGCCCCAAGCTTAGGCTTTTGGCCTAAGTTGGTTTATTGCCAGGGATAGCTGTTGGGGAACGTAGCAGAATTTTAAAATTTTCTACGCATCACCAAGATCAATCTATGGAGTCATCTAGCAATGAGGGAAAGGGGAGTGCATCTACATACCCTTGTAGATCGCGAGCGGAAGCGTTCAAGAGAACGGGGTTGATGGAGTCGTACTCGTCGTGATCCAAATCACCGATAACCAAGTGCCGAACGGACGGCACCTCCGCGTTCAACACACGTACGGTTGGGAAGACGTCTCCTCCTTCTTGATCCAGCAAGGGGAAGGAGAGGTTAATGGAGATCCAGCAGCACGACGGCATGGTGGTGGAAGCAGCGGTGATCTCGGCAGGGCTTCGCCAAGCTCCAACGAGAGAGAGAGAGAGAGAGAGAGAGAGGTGTTACGAGGGAGAGGGGGGCGCCAAGGCTTGGGTGTGGCTGCCCTCCCTCCCCCCCCCCACTATATATAGGACCCCTAGGGGGCGCCGGCCCTAGGAGATCCAATCTCCAAGGGGGGGCTGCGGCCAAGGGGGGGACTTGCCCCCCAAGTCAGGTGGGGCGCCCCCCACCCCTAGGGTTTCCAACCCTAGACGCAGGGGGAGGCCCATGAGGGGCGCACTAGCCCACCAGGGGCTGGTTCCCCTCCCACTTCCGCCCATGGGGCCCTCCGGGATAGGTGGCCCCACACGGTGGACCCCCGGGACCCTTCCGGTGGTCCCAGTACAATACCGATTACCCCCGAAACTTTCCCGATGGCCGAAACTGGACTTCCTATATATAAATCTTCACCTCCGGACCATTCCGGAACTCCTCGTGATGTCCGGGATCTCATCCGGGACTCCGAACAACTTTCGGGTTACCGCATACTAATATCTCTACAACCCTAGCATCACCGAACCTTAAGTGTGTAGACCCTACGGGTTCGGGAGACATGCAGACATGACCGAGACGACTCTCCGGTCAATAACCAACAGCAGGATCTGGATACCCATGTTGGCTCCCACATGCTCCACGATGATCTCATCGGATGAACCACGATGTCGAGGATTCAATCAATCTCGTATTCAATTCCCTTTGTCTATCGGTACGATACTTGCCCGAGATTCGATTGTGGGTATCCCGATACCTCATTCAATCTCGTTACCGGCAAGTCTCTTTACTCGTTCCGTAACACATCATCCCGTGATCAACTCCTTGGTCACATTGTGCACATTATGATGATGTCCTACCGAGTGGGCCCAGAGATACCTCTCCGTTACACGGAGTGACAAATCCCAGTCTCGATTCGTGCCAACCCAACAGACACTTTCGGAGATACCCGCAGTGCACCTTTATAGCCACCCAGTTACGTTGTGACGTTTGGTACACCCAAAGCATTCCTACGGTATCCGGGAGTTGCACAATCTCATGGTCTAAGGAAATGATACTTGACATTAGAAAAGCTTTAGCATACGAACTACACGATCTTGTGCTAGGCTTAGGATTGGGTCTTGTCCATCACATCATTCTCCCAATGATGTGATTCCGTTATCAACGACATCCAATGTCCATGGTCAGGAAACCGTAACCATCTATTGATCAACGAGCTAGTCAACTAGAGGCTTACTAGGGACATGGTGTTGTCTATGTATCCACACATGTATCTGAGTTTCCTATCAATACAATTCTAGCATGGATAATAAATGATTATCATGAACAAGGAAATATAATAATAACTAATTTATTATTGCCTCTAGGGCATATTTCCAACAATAGCCTGGCGGATATCCGTAGGTGTAGCTGGGGTCATACTATGATGAAGAATAGTTGGGGTTGTACTGTGATGCAGCCGTTATAGCCTCCTGAGCTGCAACATGGAGTCGGGCTGCCTCTGCTGCCCTCTTGTACTCATCTGCCTCCTCTCTGGTAATGGTATATCTTCCTTTTGTCTGAGAATTAAAGAAGGCAGGAGCAGGAAGAGTAATACGGACAACTTGTAGTTTGTTAAAGATTAGTCGATACTGAAGAGGTGATTCTGTCCTCTCGACAAACTGGTGGGAAACCATAGAATCAAAATCTAAATAAGTAGGGGGCAACTCCATGTCACCCTCACGAACGTCTATCTCAAGAAAATTAGCTAAACGGGTTACATAAATTCCTCCAAAGAAATCTCCATTATATCTATTATGATGCAACCTACGAGCTACAATGGCTCCCATATGATAAGATTGGTCTCCTAACACAGCACTCCTGAGAATGCTAAGGTCAATGACACACATGTGACATGCTTCATCCTTAGCATTTATGCATCTACCTATGAAGAGAGCAAAATAATGTATAGCAGGAAAGTGAATGCTCCCTATGGTAGCTTGCGTTATATCTCTAGATTCCCCAGTTATACTAGCAAGAAAGTTTCTAAATTCAGATTTACGGGGATCAATAATACTACCCCATTGTGGGAGTTTGCAGGCAAGAGTAAAATCCTCTAAGTCCATGGTATAAGATTTGTCATAAAGATCGAACATGGCTGAAGGAGAATTACGCGAAGATGAAAACTCAAACCTCCTCACAAATGAGCTTGTGAGATCATGATACTGGGGGCATTTGTCTGCCTCAAAGTCCACAAGACCGGCGTTACGCAAATATGCGTTAAATTCCTCTTTAATTCCCGCTCGATCCATGAAATTTTCCGACGGCCATTCACAAGGCCGCACTAGAGCGTCTCTTGGTGGTTCCTCGTCAGCATCACGCATAGCAATCCTGGGTCCTTGCTTCTTAGAAGAACCACCTTGGAACATCTTCCTAAGCATATTGTTTTTATCTAAAAAAATTCTGAAATTTTTAGTAACTTCAAACAAAAGTGAACCAAGCTCAACAAAACTGATAGCAACTACTCCTACAAGTGCCTAGAGCTTATATCAAGCATTAGAACTACTTGGAACCAAATAAATTTGACATGCAAGCTCAAGAACATGGTCACCTATGCAGCACAAATTTGCAATGAATAAATCACTAGAACAAAAACTAATTGGACCAATGGAGGAGTCACATACCAAGGAACAATCTCCCCAAGCAGTTTTGCGAGAGGTGCTTTGAGCAAGGAGATCGAAAATCACAGCAAAGTGAGCTAGAACTCGTGCTTGAGTTGGATATTCGTGTTTATGTGAGGAAGAAGAAGAGGATGGGTGCGGGAATAAGTGGAGGGGGGCCACCGTGGGCCCACGAGGCAGGGGCGCGCGCCCTCCACCCTCGTGGCCAGGTGGCAGCTCCCCCCGCGGTGATTTTTACACCATAAATCCTCAAATATTCCCGAAAAATCATATTAAATTGGCATGGCATTCTGAGGACTTTTATTTTCGGGATATTTTTATATAGCACGGGTAAGTCAAGAAACAGACAAAAAAAATACTATTTTTACTTTGTTTCAACTAAATAACAAAAAGTATAAAGAGGGTACAGAAGGTTGTGCCTTCTAGTTTCATCCATCTCATGCTCATCAAAAGGAATCCACTAACAAGGTTGATTAGGTCTTGTTAACAAACTCATTCCGATTAACATGGAACCGGAGAAATTTCGAATAACACTATGTTACCTCAACGGGGATATGCACATCCCCAATAATAAGAATATCATATTTCTTTTTGACAGTAGGAAGAGGAAATTCGAAACCTCCAAATATAATTGATGGAAATTTTCCAATAGAGTTGATACTATGAACTTGAGGTGGTTTCCTCGGAAAGTGTACCGTATGCTCATTTCCGTTAACATGAAAAGTGACATTGCCTTTGTTGCAATCAATAACAGCCCCTGCAGTATTAAGAAAAGGTCTTCCAAGAATAATAGACATACTATCGTCCTCGGGAATATCAAGAATAACAAAGTCCGTTAAAATAGTAACGTTTGCAACCACAACAGGCACATCCTCACAAATATCGATAGGTATAGCAGTTGATTTATCAGCCATTTGCAAAGATATTTCAGTAGGTGTCAAATTATTCAAATCAAGTGTACGATTTAGATAAAGAGGCATAACACTAACACCGGCTCCAGGATCACATAAAGCGGTTTTAACATACTTTCTTTTAATGGAGCATGGTATAGTAGGTACTCCTGGATCTCCAAGTTTCTTTGGTATTCCACCCTTAAAAGTGTAGTTAGCAAGCATGGTGGAAATTTCAGCTTCCGGTATCTTTCTTTTATTTGTAACAATATCTTTCATGTACTTAGCATAAGGATTCATTTTGAGCATATTAGTTAATCGCATACGCAAAAAGATAGGTCTAATCATTTCAGCAAAGCGCTCAAAATCCTCATCATCCTTTTTCTTGGATGGTTTGGAGGAAAGGCATGGGTTTCTGAACCCAAGGTTCTCTTTCTTTACCATGTTTCCTAGAAACAAAGTCTCTCTTATCATCACGTTGATTCTTTGATTGTGGGTTATCAAGATCAACAGAAGGTTAAATTTCTACATCCTTATCATTACTAGGTTGAGCATCATCATTAACATTTTCACTAGGTTCATGTTCATTACCAGATTGTGTTTCAGCATCAGACATAGATATATCATTTGGATTATCAGGTTGTTCAGCAATAGGTTCACTAGAAGTTTGCAAAGTCCTATCATTTTTCTTTTTCTTCCTTTTAGAAGAACTAGGAACATCAATATTATTTCTCTGAGAATCTTGCTCAATTCTCTTAGGGTGGCCTTCAGGATACAAAGGTTCCTGAGTCATTCTACCAGTTCTAGTAGCCACTCTAATAGCATAATCATTTTTCTTACTATTCATTTCATCGAGCAATTCTTTTTGAGCCTTAAGTACTTGTTCTACTTGAGTGGTAACCATAGAAGCATGTTTGCTAACAAGTTTAAGTTCACCTCTAATATTAGCCATATAATCACCCAAGTGTTTAATCATATAAGCATTTTGTTTTAATTGTCTACCAAAATAAGCATTGAAGTCTTCTTGCTTAAACATAAAGTTATCAAACTCATCCAAGCACTGACTAGCAATTTTAGTAGGAGGGATTTCAGCTTTATCATATCTATAGAGAGAATTTACCTTCACTACCTGTGTCGGGTTATTGGGGTCAGGAGGTTCTTCAATAAATAAAGGATTAAGATCATATGTTTCTTCAATAGACGGTAAATTAAGACCATGTATTTCATCAATAGGAGGTAAATTCTTAACATCTTCAGCTTCAATACCTTTTTCTTTCATAGATTTCTTTGCCTCTTGCATATCTTCGGGACTGAGAAATAGAACACCTCTCTTCTTCAGAGTTGGTTTAGGAATAGGCTCATTAATTGGAGGAGGAGCTGGCTCAGGAGGTGCCCAATTATTTTCATTTGTCAACATATTATTCAATAGAATTTCAGCTTCATCCGGTGTTCTTTCCCTGAAAAGAGAACCAGCACAACTATCCAGGTAATCTCTAGAAGCATCGTTTAGTACATTATAAAAGATATCAAGTATTTCATGTTTCTTAAGAGGATGATCAGGCAAAGCATTAAGTAACTTGAGAAGCCTCCCCCAAGCTTGTGGGAGACTCTCTTCTTTAATTTCCACAAAGTTGTATATTTCCTTTAAAGCAGCTTGTTTCTTATGAGCAGGGAAATATTTAGCAGAGAAGTAATAAAGCATATCCTAGGGACTACGCACACAAGCAGGATCAAGAGAATTAAACTATATCTTAGCATCACCCTTTAATGAGAACGGAAATATTTTAAGTATATAAAAGTAGCGAGATCTCTCATCATTAGTGAACAGGGTGGCTATATCATTTAATTTAGTAAGATGTGCCACAACAGTTTCAGATTCATAACCATGGAAAGGATCAGATTCAACCAAAGTAATTATATCAGGATCAACAGAGAATTCATAATCCTTATCGGGAACACAAATAGGCGAAGTAGCAAAAGCAGGGTCATGTTTCATTTTATCTTTAAGAGATTCTTTGTTCCATTTAATTAATAGCCTCTTAAGCTCGTTTCTATCTCTGCAGGCTAAAATAGCGGCAGAAGATTCCATATCAAAAATATAACCCTCGGGAATAATAGGCCTATCTTCATCATCACTTTCATCAATATATTGAGATTCAATAATTTCTTTCTCTCTAGCCCTAGCAATTTGTTCATCAAGAAATTCACAAAGGGGCACAGTAGTATCAGGCATAGAAGTAGTTTCATCATAAGTATCATGCATAGCAGAAGTGGCATCATCAATAACATGCGACATATCAGAACGAATAGCTGAAGCGGGTTTAGGTGTCGCAAACTTACTCATAACAGAAGGAGAATCAAGTGTAGAGCTAGATGCAAGGTTGTTAGAATTGTGATTCTGAATCGGATCGGAAGTCTGATGGCAGGATCGCAAATCGTAGAATCTTAACTACCAGGATCGTAAAAACGTAGATTCTATGAACCAAAATCGTAGAATCAGAGGGCTTAGTTTGGATCGTAAAGTCGTAGAATCGTACACTAGAATCGCGATTCTGACAACCTTGGCTAGATGGCAGTTCTTTACCTCCCCTCGTAGTTGAGGGATAAATTTTTGTTTTCTCGTCTTTCAAGTTCTTCATAGTGTCCAGCAGATATAAATCCCAAGTGACTCAAAGAATAGAGCTATGCTCCCCGGCAACGGTGCCAGAAATTGGTCTTGATAACCCACAAGTATAGGGGATCGCAACAGCTTTCGAGGCTAGAGTATTCAACCCAAATTTATTGATTCGACACAAGGGGAGCCAAAGAATATTCTCAAGTATTAGCAACTGAGTTGTCAATTCAGCCACACCTGGAAACTTAGTATCTGCAGCAAAGTGTTTAGTATCAAAGTAATATGATAGTGGTGGTAACGGTAACAAAAGTAAAGGAAGCAAAAGTAATATTTTTGGTATTTTGTAGTGATTGTAACAGTAACAACGGGAAAGTAAATAAGCGTAAACCAGTATATGGAAAGCTCGTAGGCATCGGATCGGTGATGGATAATTATGCCGAATGCGGTTCATCATGTAACAGTCATAACCTAGGGTGACACAGAACTAGCTCCAATTCATCAATGTAATGTAGGAATGTATTCCGAATATAGTCATACGTGCTTATGGAAAAGAACTTGCATGACATCTTTTGTCCTACCCTCCCGTGGCAGCGGGGTCCTAATGGAAACTAAGGGATATTAAGGCCTCCTTTTAATAGAGAACTGGAACAAAGCATTATCACATAGTGAATACATGAACTCCTCAAACTATGGTCATAGCCGGGAGTGGTCCCAATTATTGTCACTTCGGGGTTGCCGGATCATAACACATAGTAGGTGACTATAGACTTGCAAGATAGGATCAAGAACTCACATATATTCATGAAAACATAATAGGTTCATATCTGAAATCATGGCACTCGGGCCCTAGTGACAAGCATTAAGCATAGCAAAGTCATAGCAACATCAATCTCAGAACATAATGGATACTAGGGATCAAACCCTAACAAAACTAACTCGATTACATGATAGATCTCATCCATCCCATCACTGTCCAGCAAGCCTACGGTGGAATTACTCACGCACGGCGGTGAGCATCATGAAATTGGTGATGGAGGATGGTTGATGATGACGACAGCGACGAATCCCCCTCTCCGGAGCCCCGAACAGACTCCAGATCAGCCCTCCCGAGAGGTTCTAGGGTTTGGCGGTGGCTCCGTATCGTAAAACGCGATAATTTCTTCTCCTCTATTTTTTTCTCCCCGAAAGCAAATATATAGAGTTGGAGTTGGCGTCGGAAGGTCTCCAGGGGGCCCACGAGGTAGGGGCGCACCCTAGGGGGGGGGGCGCCCCCACCCTCATGGACAGGGTGTGGGCCCCCTGGTCTTCATCTTTGGCGAGGATTTTTTATTATTTTTTATAAGATGTTCCGTGGAGTTTCAGGTCATTCCGAGAACTTTTGTTTTCTGCACATAAAACAACATCATGGCAATTCTGCTGAAAACAGCGTCAGTCCGGGTTAGTTCCATTCAAATCATGCAAGTTAGAGTCCAAAACAAGGGCAAAAGTGTTTGGAAAGCAGATACGACGAAGACGTATCAATCTCCCGACAGCGGCGCCCGAAATTCTTCCTGCTACTTCTTAAGCTTGCATTGGTTTTTCCCTTGAAGTGGAAAGGATGATGCAGCAAAGTGGAGATAAGTATTTCCCTCAGTTTGAGAACCAAGGTATCAATCCAGTAGGAGAAAATGCACAAGTCATCAATACCTGCACACACAATCAAACAACTTGCACCCAACACGATAAAGGGGTTGTCAATCCCCTCACGGTCACTTGCAAAAGTGAGATCTGATGGAGATTGATAAACAAAAGATAAAATATTTTTGGGTTTTTGGTTTATAGATCGCAAAGTAAAAGATTGCAAAATAGTAGATTGGAAACTAATATGATGGAAAATAGACCAGGGTGCCAAAGGTTTCACTAGAGGCTTCTCTCAAGATAGCAAATAATATGGTGGGTGAACGAATTACTGTCGAGCAATTGATAGAAAAGCGCAAAGTTATGACTATATCCAAGGCAATGATTATGCAATATAGGCATCACGCCCGTGTCAAGTAGACTGAAACGATTCTGCATCTACTACTATTACTCCACACATCGACTGACTTCTGCCTGCATCTAGAGTATTAAGTTCATGAAGAACAGAGTAACACATTAGGTAAGATGACATGATCTAGTGGAATTAACTCAAGCAATATGATGAAAACCCCATCTTTTTATCCTCGATGGCAACAATACAATACATGCCTTGCTTCCCTACTGTCACTGGGAAAGGACATCGCAAGATTGAACCCAAAGCTAAGCACTTCTCCCATTGCAAGAAGAACCAATCTAGTTGGCCAAACCAAACCGATAATTTGAAGAGAAATACAAAGATATTAAATCATGCATATAAGAATTCAGAGAAGATTCAAATAATATTCATAGATAAGCTGATCATAAATCCACAATTCATCGAATCTCGACAAACACACCGCAAAAGAAGATTACATCGGATAGATCTCCAAGAACATCGAGGAGAACATGGTATTGAGAATCAAAGAGAGAGAGAAGAACCCATCTAGCTGTTGGGGAACGTAGTAATTTCAAAAAAAAATCCTACGCACACACAGGATCATGGTGATGCATAGCAACGAGAGGGGAGAGTGTGTCTACGTACCCTCGTAGACCGAAAGCGGAAGCGTTAGCACAACGCGGTTGATGTAGTCGTACGTCTTCACGATCCGACCGGTCCAAGTACCGAACGTACGGCACCTCCGAGTTCGGCACACGTTCAGCTCGATGACATCCCGTGAACTCTGATCCAGCAGAGCTTCACGGGAGATTTCCGTCAGCACGACGGTGTGGTGATAGTGATGTTGTTGCTACTGACGTAGGGCTTCGCCTAAGCACCGCTACGATATGACCGAGGTTGAATATGGTGGAGGGGGCACCGCACACGGCTGGAATAGATCAACAGATCAACTTGTGTCTAGAGGTGCCCCCTGCCCCCGTATATAAAGGATCAGGGGGAGGAGGCCGGCGGCCAGGAGGAGGGCACGCCAGGGAGGAATCCTACTCCCACCGGGAGTAGGACTCCCTCTTTTCCTAGTTGGAGTAGGAGGGGGAAAGGAAGGGAAGGAGAGAGGGGGAAGGAAAGGGGGCGCCCCCCCTCCTTGTCCAATTCGGACTAGAGGGGGAGGGGGCGCGCGGCCAACCCTATCCGCCCCTCCTCTTCTCCACTAAGGCCCATCTTGGCCCATTAAACTCCCTGGGGGGCTCCAGTAACCCCCCGTACTCCGGTATATGTCTGAAACTCCCCGAAACCATTCCGGTGTCCGAACATAGTCGTCCAATATATCGATATTTATGTCTCGACCATTTCGAGAGTCCTCGTCATGTCCGTGATCATATCCAGGACTCCGAACTACCTTTGGTACATCAAAACACAAAACTCATAATACCAATCATCATCTAACTTTAAGCGTGCGGACCCTACGGGTTCGAGAACTATGTAGACATGACCGAGACACGTCTCCGGTCAATAACCAATAGCAGAACATGGATGCTCATATTGGGCCCTACATATTCTACGAAGATCTTTATTGGCCAAACCGCATAACAACATACGTTGTTCCCTTTGTCATCGGTATGTTACTTGCCCGAGGTTCGGTCGTCGGTATCTCAATACCTAGTTCAATATCGTTACCAGCAAGTCTCTTTAATCATTCTGTAATACATCATCCCGCAACTAACTCATTAGTTACAATGCTTGCAAGGCTTATAGTGATGTGTATTACCGAGTGGGCCCAGAGATACCTCTCCGACAATCGGAGTGACAAATCCTAATCTCGAAATACGCCAACTCAACAAGTACCTTTGGAGACACCTGTAGAGAACCTTTATAATCACCCAGTTACGTTGTGACATTTGGTAGCACACAAAGTGTTCCTCTGGTAAACGGGAGTTGCATAATCTCATAGTCATAGGAACATGTATAAGTCATGAAGAAAGCAATAGCAACATACTAAACGATCAAGTGCTAAGCTAACGGAATGGGTCAAGTCAATCAAATCATTCTCCTAATGATGTGATCCCGTTAATCAAATGACAACTCATGTCTATGGCTAGGAAACATAACCATCTTTGATCAACGAGCTAGTCAAGTAGAGGCATACTAGTGACACTCTGTTTGTC
Organism: Triticum urartu; assembly: GCF_003073215.2. Classification (NCBI taxonomy): domain Eukaryota; kingdom Viridiplantae; phylum Streptophyta; class Magnoliopsida; order Poales; family Poaceae; genus Triticum; species Triticum urartu. Next base: position 377,342,161 of record NC_053026.1, on the reverse strand, counting down.
TATGTATTCACACATGTATCATGTTTCTGGTTAATACAATTCTAGCATGAATAATAAACATTTATCATGAAATAATAAAATAAATAATAACTTTATTATTGCCTCTAGGGCATATTTCCTTCACTAGCTACTAGCTATGGACCCGTAGGTCTGTGGTAAACTACTCACGCTTCATCGGAAGGGCAATAGGGTTGATGTAGAAGCCCTTCATGATCAAATCCCCCTCCAGCAGGGTGCCGGAAAAGGTCCCTAGATGGTATCTCACGGGTACAGAAGGTTGCGGCGGTGGAAAAGTATTTTTGTGGATACTTCTGGTGTTTCTGGAATATATGTGAATATATAGGCGAAGGAATTAGGTCAGGAGAGCTACTGGGGTCCACAAGGTAGGGGGCGCTCCCTCCACCCTTGTGGCCGCCTCGTGGCTCTTCCGACTTGATCTCCAAGTCTCGTGGGTGTCTTCTAGTCCAATAAAAACCATTGTGAAGGTTTCATTCCGTTTGGACTCCGTTTGGTATTCCTTTTCTGCGAAACTCAAAAACAAGGAAAAAAAGAAACTGGCACTGGGCCCTAGGTTAATAGGTTAGCCCCAAAAATAATATAAAATATCATATTAATGCATATAAAGCATCCAACACAGATAATATAATAGCATGAAACATTAAAATTTTATAGATATGTTGGAGACGTATCAAGCATCCCCAAGCTTAATTCATGCTCGTCCTCGAGTAGGTAAATGATAAAAACAGAATTTTTGATATGGAATGCTACATAACATATTTATACATGTAATTTTCTTTATTGTGGCATGAATGTTTAGATCCATAAGATTCAAAACAAAAGTTTAATATTAACATAAAAACAATAATACTTCAAGCATACTAACAAGGCAATTATGTCTACTCAAAATAACATGGCTAAAGAAAATTATCCCTACAACATCATATAGTTTGGCTATGCTCCGCATCACACAAAATATTCAAATCATGCACAACCCCGGTTTTAGCCAAGCAATTGTTTCATACTTTAGTATTCTCAAACCTTTTCAACTTTCACGCAATACATGAGCGTGAGCATGGACATAGCACTATAGGTGGAATAGAATCAAGTTAAGTGGAATGCTTAGTTTTCTACTTGTGATGATGTTCGAATTTTGGCCACGATGGTGATTAAAATGAGAATCATTTGGTATTTCCATTTGTTTACAAAATTATTGAGTTGGCTTAAATATTGCTAGTGTCAATAGCATCTATTGAGGGAGCGGTATCTCATTTTTTCAATCCATCTGCGTAGGCGTGTCAGATTGAATTCTACAAATCCTCAAACCAGAACCAACGTGAGAGATTTGAGGCTCAGCTGCACTCGGGCACCGGATCGTTGTGTATTTTTTTCTAGCAACTATACTACAGTATACAAGCATAGAGTACGGGCCCATGCTTAGGCCGGGCCCTAGGCCATGGCACTCGTCGCCATCGCCCAGGGCGAACCTTGCGGACTAGTGTGTTCATGGTGGTGGAAGGGAGGAGGTAAGACAGCCGTTAAAAATGTGCTAAATGTTAATTCCCTCCCTTCTATCCAAAAAATAAAGTAATGAACATTTACATGAGAAGTACTTGGGAATGCCTTCTAATCTCGGAACATCCAAGAATTGGGCTTTCAAATATTTGATAGACCGGCTATGGATTAAGATACAAAGTTGGATGGAGAAGATACTGTCAGCTGCAAAGAGATTCTCATTAAATCAGTTTCCCAACCCATCCATGTCTATTCAATGTCATGATTCAAATTACCGAGAGCTCTTAGTGAACCCCTCACATCTACGATCAAATCTTTTTGGTGGGGAACCAAAAGGGGCCAGCGCAAACTTTACTAGGTTTTTTGGGACACTATGAATATGCCGAAATACAGGGGCGGATAAGGATTTAGGCATACTGAAACATTTAGAATCCTGGAGAACTTAGAGCCCTTGAGTGCTAGAATTCTGAAGGCAAAATACTATCCAACTACTTATTTTCCGGCTTGCACCATTGAGTAACTCTCCATCACAAATATGGTGTTTATTCCTTGAAGGACGTGATGTTATGAAACAGTTGTTGATTAAGCGCATCGGCAACGGTGCCGGAGTCCTACGTTACGGGGTTTCAGAATCCTGCAAACCTCCCCCCACTTTGTCTCCAATTTGCGGGAGAAACCGTGTTCGGACTGTCCCACGAACCGATACACGTGGGCATTGGATGACTTTTGCGGTCCGGACAGCGCAATCCATGTGGTTGCAGGAGGTTCACGTGTCCGCCTTGGAGATGCCCTAACCCGATAGAGGTATATATGATAGCTATCTACCTATACATGACTGACTCAGCCAGACCAAGATGTCGGGACCAACATTGATGCTAATCCTCATTATCTCTGACAACATCATCGTAAATTGGGCAACCAAAGATTGTTATGTACTCCCTCTTATTTTTTAGTCTGTACATAAAATTTGATCAAAGTGAAACTTTGTAAAGTTTGACTTGCTTCCTAGGAAAAAACGTCAACATTCATGATAAGAAATTAATATTATTAAATGCATCATGAAATTAATTTTTAATGTAGATGTTGATTTTTAATGTAAATTTGATTAAAATTTGCGTTGTTTGACTTCAAACAAATTTATATGTGGAGTAAAAAGAAACAGAGAGAGGATAACCGTCACTATGCTAGATAATACAACCACAGTGTTGATGTCCCTCGTTGCTAGAGCATGGTGGCGATAACCGTCAACTTTGGGGTTCAAATCCCCTCAGGTCCGCATATATTTTCTCACACCAACTGACGTGCGGGCCCTTACATGCAGGGATATCTTTGCAAAATATGATGGCACGTTGTCCACTCATTCATCGCCACATGGTGATTGACCGGTCAACCGTATGCTAACTCAACAAAATACATGCACAAAATCGTAAGCTTAGTGACCTTTGATGAATTTTTCTCAAAGAAAAAAAGCCTCTCACACAGATTACGAGATGAATAGACGAAAATGCGGCGCCGTCGCACGAAGATGGAAGGCTAGCGGTTGTCTCGTTTGATCGCTTCATTTCCTACCCGGAGACACAACCCACATTGGAAGGCTAGCGGTTGTCTCGTTTGATCGCTTCATTTCCTACCCGGAGACACAACCCACATCCCTGCCGCCATGAAGAATTCATTCCACAATTGTGTTGGTCGCCGATGGTCGAGGGCATAACCGATCTGTCCACAATGTGTGCTCGAATTGAATCTGTATTTAATTTAAACAAGTTTGTACTGCCGTATGATTATATTATGATAATATTGTGTGCATACCCATCAGTTCGTCACTCCAATTTTTATTGGGAAGACATATAGTAGGCTAGTTGATCAAGTTGTCACACAACAAGATGTCCTTGCTAGTTGCTCGTAAACATTAGAATTCAAGGTCATTCTTTTTTTTCATGATTTTCTTTTTTTTTCTCGAATATGCACGAGTGTACATATCATATATTAAAGAACAAAAGCAAAGAAAGCTTCCACCGCAATTACATAGTACTTAGTACATATTACTCCTCACTAGCCTCCCACCTCTCCACCTTACTAAAGAAGGGAGTTACATTCTCTTTCATTAGCCCGGCAGATGCCCACACTTGGCCCTCTTGCCTCACTCTTCCTAGTAGAAACTCTATTGAAGGGCGCGCTTCATCGAAGATAATTGCATTTCTATGCTTCCACAACTCCCACAATACTAGTGCAACAATGGTACGAAGATCTTTCGTGCTCATGCCATCTAATCCTCGCTTGCCAACTGCCCATTCCGCCAGTGTGTCTTGCTGAGATGGGGTCCAATCTGGCTTGCCCAAGGCCTCACAGATCCTTGCCCAAGCAGTCCTAGCAAAGACGCAAGTGAGTAGAATGTGGTTAATTGTTTCCTCCTCCTGGTCACAAAACGGGCACGCGTCCTGGTGCGGCAGTCCTCTCCTCGCAAGTCGATCCGACGTCCAACACCTATCCCTGAGGGCCAACCAAGTGAGGAATCTGCACCATGAGGGTGCACATGACTTCCAAGTCAGATCCGCCGTCGCACTGACCTCTCTACCCCAAAAACCAGCCGCATAAGCAGATTTCACCGAGAACTGCCCGGTGGCCTCCCACGACCATGATATCTTTTCAGGCACATCCACCATGGGCTCCCAAGCTGGAACCATTTGCCATAGTAAGAAGAACTCCTGCAACACACCAGGTCCTATGTCCGGGCCAACATCCAATGCCCAACTTCCATCTTCCACCGCCGGCCCAACTAGCCGGGAGGCTCTAATGCGTGTTGGAACCAAACTGTAAAGGAGTGGCACAATGTCCTAAATTCTCCTTCCATCAAGCCATCAGTCCTCCCAAAAAAGTGTCCTGAGCCCAGAATTAGCCACACTCCTCATGGCCGCCTGACAAAGCATCTTCGACTCAACCGGGACTTTGATCTTGAACTCGTTCCATGGCCTCGTCATATCTGTCCTTGCTAGTCACGACCATCTCGCTTGCATTGCTGCATTCATCCAATGTAGGTTAGGCAAACCAAGACCACCTGCCCACTTCGGTGTGCACACCGCATCCCAAGCAGCCGCACAATTACCACCATTAGTCTCGTGTCTGCATCACAAGAAACCTCTGCAGATCTTGTTCATTGCAGCAATGGTTTTCATCGGTAGATCCAACGCCATCATTGCGTGGATAGGCGTGGCGCAAAGCACAGATTGGACCAATGTTAACCTGCCACTCTTCGGCATAAGCACTGCCTTCCATTTTGGTAACTTATTAGCCATTTGATCCACCAAGTACTTCAACTGCGTCGCCGATTGCTTCCTTAACGAGAGTGGCAGCCCCAAGTACTTGATCGGGAAGGATCCCAAGGGGCATTGAAGCTTGGCACTTGCCATGGTAATCTGATCCTCTGAGCATCTGATAGGAATAGCTGCAGATTTTTGCATGTTGATCCTCAGGCCTGACGCTTCTCCAAAGAGCTCTAAGATGCACTTGCAAGTCGCAAGATCCACCTTATTGGACTTGACAAATAATAGAACGTCATCCGCAAAGATTGATAGTCGCTTCTCAATGCCCACTCGCGCCAAAGGTGACAGCACCCCTCGGGTCACAGCTAACTGCATCATCTTCTGCATTGGCTCCATAGTTAGGATGAAAAGCATTGGGGAGATAGGATCCCCTTGCCGTAACCCTTTCCAATTGTAGATCGTGTCACCCGGTTCACCGTTTACCATAACTTTTGTGGTGGAAGTTGAGAGGATCCCACAAATCCACGATCTCCACCTTGGCCCGAAGCCCATATGTTGCAACACCTCAACCAAGAAGGGCCATTGCACCGAGTCAAAAGCTTTTGAAATGTCCATCTTAAGTAGAATCGCGGAATTCTTCAAAGCATGCAGTCGTCTTGCCGTGCTTCGCACAAGCATGAAATTATCATGCAAAGATCTGCCCTTGACGAAAGCACTTTGGTGATTACCAACCAGTTTAGGTAGATCCTCCACTAGCCTACATGCAAGCACCTTCTCAAAGATCTTCACTGCCCCATGCACAAGATTTATGGGTCTGAAATCACTCACCTCCAGGGCTCCTTCTTTCTTGGGTAGAAGAGAGACCAAGGACTTATTGATGGCCCACAAACCCCTCATGTCACCCTTATAGAAACAGTCCATGGCTCTCATGAGATCCTCCTTGATTATACTCCAACAAGTTGCATAAAACCTGCCCGTAAAACCATCCGGACCCAGCGCTTTATCCTGGGGCATCGACTTGATCGCCCCTTCTACTTCCTCCCCAGTAAACGGCTGGTCGAGGTGTGACGGATTAAGGCGCGGAAGGCCCAGCTCCTCCAAGTTGAGCGCGTACCTTCTAGAGCTTGCAACCCCAAAGGCTGTACCAAAGTAAGCATCCACAGCCGAAGCCACTTCATCCTGCCCAGAGTATAGTTGATCATTATACCTCACCGTCCTCAAGACGTTCTTTATTTGCCTATGACTTGCTTGCTGGTGAAAAAGCCTCGTGTTCCCGTGACCCTCGCGTAGTTGACGCACTCTCGATCGCTGCCTAGCGATTGTTCTCTCCAACGAGCTCAAGCCCAAGAGCTTCCTCTTTAAACACTTACGCAAATCCCTCTCCGCATCCAACAGCGGCCTTGCCTCCATAGCGATATCCAACTGCTTAATAACCTCCAGAGCAATGGCAATTTGAAGCTTCACATTACCAACCCAGCGATCACTCCACTTTTGGAGACTCCGCGCCGTGGCCATTAGCTTGTTTTGCAATGTAAGGTAATCATTAGAGGCCGTCGGAGTCATAGTCCAAGCCAACTTGACCACATCAAAGAACCCTTCCGCACGAGTCTAGAAAGACTCAAACTTGAACCTCTTCTTAGAACAGATGGAGACATTCATGTCCAACATTAACGGGCAGTGCCCAAAGCCGAGAGGAAGCACGTCGGATATGCCTCATCCCACTCATTTGACACGAACACATGATCAATCTTCTCCATAGTGGCCACCTGCCTCTCATTGGACCACGTATACCGTCTGCCATTTAGGTAGAGCTCCTTAAGCTCGAGCAAGTTTAACTTTGCCCGAAACCTGCCCATCATCCTGCGATTGATCAAAGCATTGCTTTTGTCCTCCTCCCTGGCAATTAGATTGAAGTCTCCCGCCACCAACCAGGGCCCTGCGTGCAAATCACGGATGTCTACTAGGTCTTGCAAAAAATCCACCTTGTCAGCCTCATCCTGCGGCCAATACACACATGTGAGCCACCATGGCCGCTCGTCTTCCAGACACATCACTAGTGCCATGAGCGTATTATTCGTGTAGTGTGGACTCGAGAGTTGCGTAACCGTGGCGTCCCAAGCCACCAAAATCCCACCTCGTGTTCCCAAGGCCGGCAAGTAGAGAAAGTTCTCATATTTAGCGCCAACGCACTGACGCACAACGGTCACAGATACATCATGCAATTTTGTTTCCTGGAGACAAACAATAGCCGGGCTTGCCGAAGTAACAACCTAGAAAACAGCGTTCCGGTGGGCCGGAGCATTTAGCCCACGGACATTCCACCTCAATGGCTGTGCATTCATGATCACAACCAACCTTGACCACCAGCCAAGCTGCTAGTGCACCACCGCACTCGCCAGCGGCACTGCCGGCGACTCCCAATCGAACAGAGCAAGTATCGCATCGATGTGGGCATCAGAGAGTGGATGAGAGAAAAGATCCACGTACATCCGCAGCGCTTCCACCGATATTACCTCCCCTTCATGCGCCAAACAAAGTCTTCTAATGAGTACTTGTTGCTGTTTGGAAGCACCATTCTTCGCCAACCGAGCACTCCTCCTCGGCGTGACATCCACCCTCTGCTTCTTCCTGGGGTTACGGGCTTGCAGCCCACATGCACGGCTGGGCGGGCGTGGCAAAAGCGGGGTTAGAGACTTGCACATATGCACCCGCATTGACTGAATGTCATCGAGCAAGGGAACCTCCCCATCATCACGCTGTGGTGTGGTCACAATCTGCACAGAATTGAGATGCCCGGCTTCATCCTCCGCACCATCCGGATTCACCAGCCCCACCGTACGTAAAGGAGTGCATGGTGCATGGATGCAGCCATCCTCTGATAGGCTCACCGCAAATGTATCCCAGTCTTCCACCTGGCCATGCAGCCTTCGCATGCAATCACTCCCCGCATCCTCCTCGAACAACGAGTCCAAGCCATCCCATCTGTCCCCACAGGAGTTGGCGCCATCATCCTCCACCGGGTCCCTCAAGGGGATACGATACGATACGATTTGGACGAATCCATCCCCATGCACACCACCAACTGGGTCCAGATCCGAGAGCCTGGCCACCTCGGGTGCGTGAGCATCTTTGTCGGCTCGTGCCCACCGGGACAGCTGGACCGAGGCGGGCGAGACAACGGGAACCTGCACATCTGCCCCCCGAGCCGTCCCAGCACATTGGACCGCCGATGCTCCTTTTTGACCAGTCCCCGCCAGCGCCGACACCTCGAACTCCACCATAGGCTTGCCAACAGCCTCACCTGCAGGCGGGCCCAAAGGATCAGCCAAAGGCGATCTAGTGACGATGGCCATGCAACTACCGATGACCGAACCACCTGCCGAACCCGTCCCGATTTGAACGCAACTCCTCGCCGGCGACGACTCCGCCATACCGGCCGAAGCAATGGACACCGCTGAATTGCGGGCATCCCCCTCCGCGGCCCGCGCACAGGATCGTCACTCCCCGAAGGTGGCGACGGCGGCGGCAGCGGTGGCGGTGGAGGCCTCCGGCCACCATCATCCTCCAAGTCCACCATAGCCAGCTCCTCCAAGACCACGATGTCGATCGGGTACCAGAGTGTGCGGGCACGCCGGCCAACGGGCGCTCGCCGACCCTCCTCCTCAGCCCAAAGGTTCCGTCGGGGCTCGTCGATGTAGAGTAAACGGCGACGAGGAATCTGGTGAGGCCGATCCGTGCGCAGCCAAAGCCGAATGTCCGCCATATCGAGCCCGCGAGCAGTGCAATCATCCACCCCCACAACGTAGCCGAGGCCACGCGGAATCACACTCGCCGTCCTCTGGCTCCACGCATGTGCAAGCACTCCCCGCAGCGTAATAGGAACAAGGTAGGGGAGCGAGGCCGACGTTGCCTGCGCCTGCCTTCCATGGCCGGAGGTTGAGCTCGAACCAGGAGGAGTGAGCATGGCCCGCGCGCACCATCCGGTCCCGGACCGCCCCATCACGGCAGAGGACAAGGAAGTTGTCGGGGAAGAAAGCACGGATGGACATATCTGTCGGACCAATGTCAAACGCCGCGTGCAGCGCCTCTGTCGCGGAAGCCAAATCCACCAAGGGCCTGTTGCCGGTGACCGTGACGAGAACTGCCCGAGCAAGCTCGGCCTCCATCCGCCATGTGTCATCCCCCGCTTCCAAGAAGCAAACTTCCACTGGGGCCTCCTGAGCGACGGTCACCCTGGGCGGCGCAGACTCCGACGGGCCGAACGGCTCCGAGAACTCCGGGCTGGCAGCCGACCGCGTGCCCCGGGGTGGCGCCTGCACCACCTCACTCCAGAGCCTGACCGCGCCAAGCGGCAGGATGCTGGCCGAGCGCCGCGGCGACGCAGGGGCGGACACCTCCACCGGAAGACGCAGAGCGGGCGGCGGGTGCACCTGCTGTTTCACCGGAGAAGGACTACGTGGCCTGGTGCAGCCACGAGAGATGTGCCCGACACCAACGACACCTGACGCAGAACGCTAGGTTAGTGCAGTCCACCGAGATATGCCCGTCGCTTCCGCAGTTGTAGCAGCATCCATGCAGCTCCGCCAGTAGTCGCGAAGACGGTGGCAGGCGGGGAGCAGGCAGCACGCGGGGCCGGCCAGGGGGAGCACGGCGCCGAGGACGCTGCAGAGCCCGAGGACAGCCGCTCGTCTTGGTCTGCCAGCCACCCCCAACCCGCAAAGGCGCCGGCGTGCGTGACGGCCCTGCCGCCCCACCCCAGACAATAGGGCCGAAGGCCGTGCCTAGGACCGGCGGCACGATGATGGAGCGCAGCTGCGCCGGGGACGGAGCGAAGGGACCAGCACGCGGAGAGGGCGGGGGATCTCGCCGCGCCGGAGATGGCGAAGATGGCGGGGGAAGGGACGACGCCGAGGAGAGGGAGCCCGACAGGGAGACTCTGGACGCCATAGCGCAGGAGGGAAGGTGGCCGCCGCCTCCGGAGTGGAGGACAGCGCGAGGTGGCCGCCGGCGCCGGAGTGGCGGCCGGCGTGGAGCGCTAGAGCAGGGGAGCGCTAGAGCAGGGGAGAATATCCGTCACCGTGGATGTAGAACAATAGTTGTCTTTTTTTTCATTTGGGGACTAGTTTCTTTTTTTCATAAGCCTATAATTCATGCGCCGTTTGAACTGATTCACATTTATTTTATTAATAATCATCTATGTTAAATAATTTAGGGCCTAATTTTTACATTTCTAACGGCGGGCCCGAATTCCTTGAGACGGCCCTCGGAACATGCATGGTCAAGTAATTGTTCGCAGAGCAATCACGGAAGAGTTCCAACATGCAATTCGGTTTCATGTTAATGAGTGGGAGGAATTCCTAAATAAGGAGCCGGCACCCAAGGTGATCACTACTGTCAAAAGTGGAAGAGACCCCCATCGGATACTGTCAAAATTAACATCAATGGGGCTTATTCAGATCATACTGGATGTGTTGGGTGGGGCTTGATTTGCAGAGACTCGTCTTGTGAAGTTCTCTTTTGCGGCTGCTGGTTCCCTCGAGTCTATCCCCGGCGCTTTACATGCTGAAACTGTAGCCTTGCCTACGGCTGTCAACTGTGCTGATCAAATGGGTGTGTGCAGGGTCCTTTTTGAGACTGATTGCCTTGTTCTCCAACAAGCTGTATTTGTCCCATGCCTATGATATGTCTTCTCTGGGCCAGGTGTTCAAAGACCTTAAACTGAAGCTTGCCACACAATTCATCCAGGCTAGTGTTGTACAGGTGTCACATGAGTGTAACAAGCCAACGCATGTGCTGGCGGCGTTCGATACGGGATTAGCAGCTGATATTTCTAACCAGTGGTTCTCAAATTATACTAATGATGTAAACCGTGATGTAACCGGCCATTTAGCCGTGTCTTAATGGCATACGAGTGTTCCACTTCCATGTCAAAACAAAGTATACATATTAGCTGTCGCAACATGCTAACATGGAGGTGATTACAAGTTATAATATTACTTGATGTTACAAAGTGACACAGTGTTCGAGTTTGAGTTAATAAAAACATCATATTATGATGTTCTCTCCATTAAAAAGATTCTACTATCATCTTGAGAAGATGTTTTCAATGTACAATCAAGTACCAAACATTGATTAGGGCTAAAAAAATATTATGATTCGTTTACAGCAAACATCCACACCGAGATAAATGAAAACAACAAATAAGGTGATGAAAAACTAAAGTTGCCCTGCGCTTTTGAGAAGTTGAGATATCAGAATGCTAAAAAAAGGTGGAATAGAAGAGACAAATTCGCTTGTAATTGGACCCATGAAAAACTCGGGTAAATTTCGACCAATGGAACCGAACACCAGATAATGCTAATTGGATTTTTCAATAGTTGCGCGCAGCTACTATTTGCATGGCTTCCTCCAAAAAAGGACCGGCTCCAAATCAATGTTTCTTCTAGCCGGTGAGCAATGCTGCTGGGGTACGACATGCAATTAAGGTACTGTGGTGTGGCGAAAATTCTGCACCTTGAGGACGTTCGTACATGCTACCCACTAATCCTAATAGGCACCCCGAACCACGAAGGTTCCCAGCACCTGGAGAGATTGTCCGTGCGACAATTCATCTCCGTGTACCACTGTTTCCCCATGCCTCCCAATCCTACACCCGCCACCGTCTTTCTGGTTTAGCCTTGCGAAGGAGGCGTATTGTAATCAATTTATAGGGCTGAGCCATTGTCCACGGGAAAAGTAGTGGCTAAACCCACTCTCTAGAAGTTACGAAACAACCTTTTATTTAGTATTGTAGCTGGAAACTTTAACACCACGTTAAAGTGGTGCATCCAGACTACAGCTACGACTCCACCCCTGCTCAATAGTGCATTTACCCATTGCCTAGAGGAAGTGACGTTCATGTTTTAGGAAGATACTCCCTCCATTTTTGTATACAAGGCCACAAATCCATATTATAGGTATCAGGTCAAAAGTAAATGTGTGCTTAAGCCAATATTGTAAGCTAGCTTGTCTCCTTATTTGTCGTGTTAATTAATGCATATTTTTTTGTACCACCAACAACAAGCCAATGCTCTCACTCCTTTTAGTTGATTAATGAGGTGCACGCAAGCCAAGCTTCTCACACCCACATGCATGCAAGGGATAATTAATGTACTCCTTTCCTAGTACGAGGCGAATATCATCAATTTTGTCTCAATTAGTGTTTGTGGCCTTGTATAGTTGCAAATAGTAATTTTGATTGTGGCCTTGTATATAAAAATGAAGGGAGTATATCATCTTGATTTAAAGGACTTATGTAGACATCTTAAAAATAAGCTTTATTCTTAGTTGCATGATTCGGAACACCCAATCCTCGTTGATCTTTAGGCCTCTAAACTTCACTCCAGGTAGCTAGCTATAGCAATACTATTGGACTAAGATCAGATTCCCCATAAGCAATGGATCGTGTACTTTGTAACTTGTTTTTTTTAATTGTCACATGAATTCGAGGTCTACACATAGCAGTGGCCATGGAATGGAAGATACCGGGGATTTCACTATTTTAAACAATATGGAGAAACTATATGTCCTTTTTTATTCTTTGGGAAATTTGTAGAAAAATCATTTACTCAAGGTTCGGCTTATCATAGTGACAACCTAAGATAAGTGAAGGGGAAAGTGTCCTTTCTTCAGTTGGTAGTATTTGCAATCTACTTCAATCTATGCTCACTAACACTAATTGGGGTCAGCAAAGGTTTGTAATAGTTCATCTTTAGTTTGTTAGCCTAGCAAAGGAGTGAAGGAGTGCCTTAAAATATAACTAGTCTTAGATTTCAATAAGAAAGTCATCTATATATTGTATGATTCCAAAATCTAGGATGCGTGGTAGGGATTTCCAGTTATGCATTAAGTAGGCCCTAAGACCTTGCCTTATTGATTTTTTTATTGATTGAAGATAATCACTAGGAATTAGCACGAACAAAAAAAACTTTTCGTGCGTCCATCTCATTTTGTAATGAAAAACCTTACCGAAAGATAGTCAAGTAACATAAGAAGCTCCAGTTTGAAATACCATTACGATACACTGAAATAAATGGCTGTCCTCGTCATTTAAGGTTGGTGGTTGTGTCCATTCCTAGTAGTTGTTCATCTATTCATGATTTCCTTGATTACATCTCCTTGACTGTGACCACAACAAATTCATTTTGCGAGATAAGTGAAGCATTTACTCCCTCCTTTCCGGTTTATAGGGCTTATCTTAAAATTTTATTTTTTTTATTTTATAAGGCTCAATTTGGTTGTTCCCATCACATGTTCAGACTTCAAGGTGCATTAAATCATTGCATGCAAATATTAAGAGAAAACTGACCAACGCATGCCCTTTATGCATGCATGCATTGCAATTAATGCATTCGTAAATATAATTTTTTGAGAAAAACAAGAGCATTAATTGGGTGATTTTGCAAACTACAAAAAATATTTCACCACTCATCATCTCCCTTGGTTGGTGAGATTTTTGAATTGAGCCTTATAAACCGAAAAGAAGAAAATAGTATATAGGCACAACACTAATATATTTTGCATAGACTTGAGAGTGGTGAGATATCTATAGGACGGGGCTTGCACCAGTCATCTATTACAACGACCACATCGCGCAGGGGGTCGAGATGTTATTACACGAAGGCTCAGGTTGACACATCCAGCTGTTCCACCGCTTGGCCAATGGAGTAGACGTTCTGGTCCATGGACCAGGCAGAACAGCTCATGGATGGCAGACGACCCATCCGTTGTGGGCCCGCTTCGATGCATTGTTCCCTACGTACGCGAGCAGTATCTCGTTTTTTCCAATCCATTAGTCGTGTCAGATTGAATTCTAAATCCCCAAACCTGAACCACCGCTGCGCTCGGGCACCGAATAGTTGTTTCCTTTTTGTAGCAACTATACTACAGTATACCAGCACATAATATGGGCCCCATGCTCGGGCCAGGCCCTAGGCCGTGGCATTCGTCTCCATGGCCTAGCGCCAACCCTCCGAACTAGTGCGTTCATGGTGGTGGCAGGGGAGGAGGTAAGACCACCGTTAGAAATGTGCTAAATGTTAATTCCCTCCCTTCCCTCCAAAAAATAAAATAACGAACAGCTACATGAGAACTACTTGGGAATGCCTTTTGATGTGGGAACATCCAAGGATGGGACCTTCAAATATTTGAAAGACCGGCTATGTCGTAATATATAGGGCTGGATGGACAAGATACTCGCAGGGGCAGGGAAAGAGGTTCTCATTAAACCAGTCGCCCAAGCCATCGCAGTCTGCTCCATGTTTTGTTTCAAATTACCGAGAGGTCTCTGTGAACCCCTCACATCTATGATCAAATCCTTTTGGTGGGTAAGAAAAAAGAGGCCAGCGCAAACTTTACTAGGTATTTTGAGACACTATAAATATGACGAAATCATAGATGGATTAGAATTTAGGGATTCTGAAACATCTAATCTTGCCCTTTTGGCTCGGCAGGCATGTAGAATCCTGAGGCACAAGATTATGTGCATGAGTTCAGCTCCCGCCCCCCGCGTCGCCCCCGCTCGGGCGACTCGGGCGGGATCTAAAACCCTAGCCGCCGGGGGTCTCCATCCGTCCTCCCCTCCTTCCGCCGCCGCCAAAGGACACCGCCGACTATAGCCCGGGGTTGATGGCGGTGGCGGGGGTCTTCCCTCTTGCCTGCGCCGTGTGGGCGGTGCGGAGCCCCGCGGCATGGGTGGCTCGGCCGATCTGGCCTGGCGGCGCGGCAGGCCTACCTTCCGGCGGCGGCGCGGCGGCTGCCTCGGCCAAGGGCAGCGATGGTGGGGTGCGGCAGCCGGCCCTGCCTCGGGCTACGCGGCGGCGTTCGGCGGCGGCGGCCGGGTCTGCGGCGACACATCATCTGACCTCGGATCGGCGGTGGCGGCATGGAGGGCCTGGTGGTTGAGTCGGCACCATGCGGGTTGTGCCCTCCGGACAGATCTGATCTGGCCGGTGCGGCCTGCTCCATGTGTGGCAGCTCAGATCGGCGGCGGCCTGTGCACACAATACGTGATGGAGGTTCTTCGAGCGGATCCGGGTGAAAACCTTGTGCTCGGCTTGATGCCAAGACTGGCGTTGGTGGCACCCTGAGGTGTCATTACCTTCTTGAAGGCATCGCCGTGGAGAAGCTCTAGACCTCTATCCGCTACCTCCGAGGGAAACCCTAGATCAGTTGATCGGATGACGGCGGCTCGTTGGTGTCGTTTCCTCCTTGGGGGCGTCATTCTTGGAGGCGTACACGGGATCGAGGGACCAGCGGGCGCCTTTTTTGGTGGAGCGGTACTTCATCCTTCACATTGATGACGGCGGATCTCGGTGGCGTGGTGCAGTGGAGACTCGGCGCCCGATGTGCGGTGATGGACTCGCGCAGGTGGAGGTAGTTGTCTGGCGTCAAGGTGGCGTCGATGGCGGAGTGGCCTGACAAGGTAGAAGCCTCAATATCTGCTCTAAAGACGGGCCTGTGGAAGGTGGCGGCGACGACACATGTGAGTGCGTCAGACCAGTTTATGCCCCAGACCCGGTATGTGGCTCGGCTAGGGCTTCTGGCTTTTGATGATAGGCTTAGGTGAGTAGACCGGGTATGTGACTCAGATAGCACCCCTTCATCATATGGATAGGAGTAGTGGCATATGTTGCCAAGATGACGGATTCAGGCATATTGTTGTAATACTTTGTAAGGTCTCCGAGAATAATCAATAAAGTGGTCGTATGCATCTCCCAGATGCAGAGGCCAGGGGTCATCCTTGTTTTCTAAAAAAAGGCATGTAGAATCCTGGAGAACTCAGAGACCTTGAGTGCTAGAATTATGAAGGCACGATACTATCCAACTACAGATTTTCTGGTTGAATCATTGGGTAACTTTTCATCACATATATGGCGTTTAGCCCTTGAAGGATGTGATGTTGTGAAATAGTTGCTAATTAAGTGCATCGGCAACGGTGAAACTACACATATTTGGAACACCAACTGGTTACCACAGGCTGTGAATATGAGACCTATTGTTTCACTGGTAGCTCAACCGCCTCAGTTGGTCGCGGAGTTGCTGGATGGTGCGTCAGCCAAGTGGGGCACCGCATTGGTCAATTCGATATTCCTGCCTTACGATGCGGAAACAATTATGACAATCCCTGCGTGCACTCATTACTTGTTAGATTTTTGGGCATAGAACCGTTTCATAATTGAATCCTCTGTTCACTAAGCATGTCGTATGATAACTGAATCAAAGAAGTGTAGGGAAGATTGGTTGGACTAGAGGGCTGTCTAATGAAATAATATGTGAGGGTATCCTAGATAGGGGGGTCCTCGGCCTGCCGGCCTATCTCTCGTGGACTGGACTGGAAGACTATTCTAAATTCTGTTAAGGAAGGCCGAGCTTCAGATTACCCCGTGTCCTCGAAGGAAAGCTCCGAAGACTTGGCGTGCACATCAAGACAAGAGAAAAGGCGTATACGTGTTTATCCCCTGTTAGTAACCGACTATGTCTAACCCTAGATACCCCTGATGTCTATATAAACTAGAGGGTTTAGTCCGTAGAGGTTAGAACAAGAACCATCCAACTCATCTAGGGTTTAGTTCATCCGATCTCATGGTAGATCAACTCTGTAATCATCATACACTCATCAATACAATCAAGCAGGACCTAGGGTTTTACCTTTTCGAAAGGGCCCAAACCTAGGTAAACATTATGTCCCTCGCTTCCTGTTACCCCTCGATCCTTTCGTACATTTCAATCATTCCTTCGCTCATATGGAGACGAATTTGATGTGTATTATTTTCCGCAGCAACGAGCGCACTGTCCTTATCATTCTTTTCCTGGGAGTCTCCCATGCTGTGTATTTCGACTCGTCTAGAAACTATCAGAAGAAGGACTATGCCGACATAATCAATATTCTAGATGCTGCTCTCCACGGCTTCAGCATGAAGGGTGGCCACATCGAGATCAGGAAACAAAGGAAGGGCGCATCGGGTTTCTCGCATAAAACTACCTTTTGTTGCGTCCATCAACCGATAGCAAGCAAGAACGATGGATTCTATGTCCTCCATCTCATGATGGAGTTCAAACGGGATCACCAACATCTTTGCATGACAACCAGAAACAATGACCATGCCCGCAAATGGGCAGGATCCTTAGGAGCCGAACCAGATTATAAACTTAGAGTTGACTTCTTTCGCATCCAGAAGGACATTGCAACGATCATCATGAAAGAAGTCATCAAAGAGAAGGGGGTGTTCCACCAGGGCCCTATATCGCGAGATGGCGTCCAAACTTAGGCATACAAAATTTGGACATGTCACTGTTCATGAAGCTAGGGTGCATCCTCCCAGATATGGATGGATGGAACTTCCGATGATTGACGATACCGATGATGATGTATCGTTGAATTTGTACTTTCTGTAGCGATGAAACTTTGTGATGTAAACAGTCCTGCTGAACTTGCGTAACGCTAGTTAGTTAGTTTGGGTACGATGGACCTGCGTATATCTACTTAATTCGTTTGGGTACGAAGAACCTGCGTAGATTAATTATGTTTACTATATGTTGCATCTATTGGCAAACTCTTTCTCTTCGTGTTGCCCAGGTATATTATGTTGCATATTATTGTTGAATTCGCTTGATGAAGATGCATCTCTAATAGGTACATAGGTCCTTGATGGCGAAGAAGTGATATGCTGTGTACATAGGGAGGGTTCCGGGAGTGCGCGACGAGTGGCCAAAGTGGTAGGCCCAAGTGTCAGGGTTCTTGGGCGGCAGACAGAAAGGGTTCGATAACAGACAAGAAGTGAAAGTTATTTACTTGAGGTTCATGCTAGCGCGAGAGAGGAATCAGAACCGCGCCTCATGTACTGCATAATTTCGCTCTTGCTCATAGTGATAGCTCTTCTCTTATATATCATTGTTTAGATGGATGATGATTTAGTTGCATGTGTTTGAGACATGTCATAACTTGTATCGCTAATTCGAGATGATGACAAGAGACATCATTTGTGTTGGATTATGATGACATGATTTGATGAGACTATCTGTATGTGTATGATATGATTTGATTCGTATGTGTATGATATGATGAGACTGTTGTGTTTATCATATGATACAGATTGTATAAAACATGTATAGATGTAGAGTAAATACGCTACAGAAAATAATAATAGTAGCGCGCGGTATGTGTGTAGCAACAGCGCAGCCTTAGCAATAGCACGTTATAAAAGGTGGCGTTGCAGCTTTTAGCAGTAGTGCGGTGTTCTGAAACGCACTATTGCTACATACAAATAGCTGTAGCGATGGGGCGCTACTGGTAAATGTTAGATGTAGCAACGTACCAGTAGCGCGCGTGTCCATGCTACTGCTAGGCGTTTAACCCGTGCTACTGCTAGGGTTTTCCCTATTAATGTTAGTGAACGATTTATTGGTGTCCTTGATTGTTTCTCATGTCTTAACCCCAATAAATCTTTCTCCAAATTTAATGTTGATAGGCTTGGTCATCTTTGTTGAAAATATCATCGATACTTCTCTAATAATAACCACGGAACATTAGGAGAGCAACTTTTCACTTATATAAGCAAGTGAAGTGGTATGCTTCTTTTTTCTACTTGTGATGACGTTTGAATTTTGACCACAATGATGATTAAAATGAGAATATTTGGTATTTCCATTTGTTTACAAAATTATTGAGTTGGCTTAAATATTGCTAGTGTCAATAGCATCTATTGAGGGAGCAGTATCTCATTTTTCCAATCCATCTACGTAGTCGTGTCAGAATGAATTGTACGAATCCTCAAACCAGAACCAACGCAAACGATTTGAGGCTCAGCTGCCCTCGGGCACCGGATCGTTGTGTCCTTTTTCTAGCAACTATACTACAGTATACAAGCATAGAGTACGGGGCCTATGCTCAGGCCGGGCCCTAGGCCGTGGCACTCGTCGCCATCGCCCAGGACGAACCTTGCGGACTAGTGTGTTCATGGTGGTGGAAGGGAGGAGGTAAGACATCTGTTAAAAATGTGCTAAATGTTAATTCCCTCCCTTCCGTCCAAAAAATAAAGTAATGAACATTTACATGAGAAGTACTTGGTAATGCCTTCTATTCTGGGAACATCCATGAATTGGGCTTTCAAATATTTGATAGACCGGCTATGGAGTAAGATACAAGGTCGGATGGAGAAGATATTGTCAGCTGCTAAGAGATTCTCATTAAATCAGTTACCCAATCTATCCCAATCTATTCAATGTCATGTTTCAAATTACCGAGAGCTCTTAGTGAACCCCTCACATCTACGATCAAATCTTTTTGGTGGGGAACCAAAAGAGGCCAGCACAAAATTTATAGGTTTTTTGGGAAACTATGAATATGCCGAAATGCAAGGGTGGATAAGGATTTAGGCATACTGAAACATTTAGAATCCTGGAGAACTCAGAGCCCTTGAGTGCTAGAATTCTGAAGGCAAAATACTATCCAACTACTTATTTTCTGGCAGCACCTTGAGCAACTCTCCATCATAAATATGGTGTTCATTCCTTGAAGGACGTGATGTTATGAAACAGTTGCTGATTAAGCGCATCAGCAACGGTGAAACTACACATATCTAGAACACCAACTGGTTACTGATACTTCTCCAACGTATCTATAATTTTTGCTTGTTCCATGTTGTTATATGATCAATCTTTGATGTTTTACAATCATTTTATAGCAACTTTATATCATTTTTTGGGACTAACCTATTGACATAGTGCCTAGTGCCAGTTGCTATTTTTACTTGTTTTTTCCTTCACAGAAAATCCTTATCAAACAGAGTCCAAATGCCACGAAATTTTTTGGTAATTTTTTCTGAACCAGAAGAAAGCGTATGGGCCAAGGAAGCAACCAGGGGGAGTCCCATTGGGACCACAAGACACCTAGGCGCGCCTAGGAGCCCAGGCGCGACCAGGTGGGTTGTGGGGCCCATGGGGGTCTCCTCCACCGACTATCAGCTCTATAACTACCCAAATATTCTAGAAACCCAAGGGGAGTCGACGAAAAATTATTCCAGACGCCGCAAGTTCCAGAACCACGAGATCCAATCTAGAGCCCTTTTCCAGCACTCTGCCGGAGGGGAACACGATCACGGAGGGGTTCATCATCCTCATTGGTGCCTCTCCGATGATGCGTGAGTAGTTCACCTCAAACCTACGGGTCCGTAGGCAGTATCTAGATGGCTTCTTCTCTCTGACATACTCCATATGGGTAAGAAAAGAATTCTCACACTGAAAAACAATTATGAGGATGACATGAAGCTAGAACCACGAATCTACGAGAAAACGAACTAGATTTGGAGGAAAACTCTTCTTAGGTCTTTAAAGCTGAGAACGATGATGAGGAACACCACCATGAATATTTGCGACACTCTGGAAGAATGAAAAGAGAAAAAGGCTGATCCAAAGATGAAAATGATTGAAAGCGATATTGGAGAAGGCATCTGACTTACGTCAAACTTTGAAAGGAATTAGAGAACAACTTCGGAAAAAAAATTAGAAGAGCCAGGTAAGATCCTGGGGATAAACATGTGGGTCAGGGCCCACTAAAAAGAAATCACCGTTGAAAAGGATTGTTGAATGAGACATGATGCGCCGGAACGATTGAAAGACTTGAATGAGGTGACAACCTCGAAATAATTGAACGCAAACATGAATAGTCTGAGATGTGTTCAACACTCCGGGACGATTAAATGGCGAGAGGAGAAACGAGCAATCGAAACACTTAGCCAAGGAAAAGAATAAGATCAACCCGAAAAACTTGAACTAAATCCACCGGAGAGGAAAAACGAGACGAACCAAAGATGAACTCGACGAGAATTCATCGGTTGAGACAACTGAGGAAAGACTGAAGAGGCTCCACATGAATGAAATTGATGCTCGAATAGAGGCTTAGACTCTATGAAGAAAAGAGGTGGGTGCGGGAAAAACAAAGGCAACTTGGAACGGGGAACCGACAAATAACTTGAAGAGAAAAGCACCAATTGAAATAATTGAGGAAAGAATGCAAAGGCTTCGCACGAGTAGGATGGATACTCGATTAAAGACTCCGACTCCGAGAAGAAAAAGGGTGGGAAGGTGGGAAAAGAAAGACAACTTCGGACGACATTGTTTATCTTCGAACGGGGAAACAACATCGTTGAGAAAGAACTGATGATTGATCTTGAAAAAGACAAAGAGGGTCGAATCAACTCGAAGAGAAGTGCGCCGGTTGAAAAGGGGATTGAGAATACAACGATCAAAAGAAGCCTGCGTGATCCTCAAAAAATTTGAAGGGAAGAGGAGCAAGTCAAAATACCTACGTCAACACCAGACCGACGAAGGGCAAAGGAGTAAAAAGAATTCCTACTCTCTGATATAACTAGACTCCGAAAAAGTTTTCTTCTAGACTCGACAACGGCCAAACTACGATCAATCAAGGGGGCTCCTATGGTCGGTCGAGGCTCTGATACCAACTTGTAACGCCCAATATGCAATCCTATCCGAGAGGAACTCGAGGGTCCCACCAAGGATAGAGACACATATTGAAACGCTTTTGCAAGGTGGATATCATTGCATCGTACTATTACATAATAGTTGGGGATACATACAAAGGCATACAATGCCACATGAATACATCAAAACATCATACATGATAGCAACATCCGACTATGGATGAAACACAAACGGAAGCTCAAACGACATCCACCCTACTAGCCTAGGCTGCCGACCAGGAACCTAACCCCTGATCGAAGAAGAAGCAGAAGAACTCAAAAACAAGCAAGCATCACTCTCACGTCTTATCATCGCATTACCTGTACCTGCAACTATTGTTGTAGTAATCTGTGAGCCACGAGGACTCATCAATCCCATTACCATGGGTATCAAGACTAGCAAAGCTTAATGGGTATGGAAAGGATAAGTGGTGAGGTTGCAGCAAGTGACTAAGCATTGTATGTTGGCTAACTTACGAGTACAAGACTAAGATAGAAACTACGCAAACGGTCACAAACTAGTAATGATCAAGAAGTGATCCTGAACTACTTACGTTCAAACATAACCCCACCGTGTTCTCTTCTCGAACTCACTCGAAAAGAGACGGTCATGGTTATGCACGCGGTTGGTGTATTTTAATTCGGATCTGGTGTCAAGTTCTCTACAGACAGATATTAAAAATTCCCATCTGCCACATAACCGCGGGCATGTCTCTCGAAAGTTTAAACCCTGCAGGGGTGTCCCAACTTAGCCCATGACAAGCTCACGATTCGCGGAGACAATCCTCCATCGCGGGACATCCGATCAAACTCGGGATCCCGGTGCACAAGACATTTCGACAATGATAAAACAAAACCAGCAAGACCTCCCAGTGTGCCGACACCCGGATAGTAGCCGCCCGTATCTCGTCTCAGGCCACGACGGATGAGCTATGGTTACAGCGACCAAAAACCCCAAGTTGCCAAGGGGTGGCACCGCAAGCTGCTCTAGTTTGGACCAACACTCACGAGGAGCACTCGCCTGGGGGTTGATTAAGAATCCTCGGGTACCGGTAAGTCCCGATGCAAGTTTTAGTTGTTATTAGGCAAATGGTAAAATCAATGTTGGGCCTTGCTGGAAGAGTTTTATTCAAAGTGAACTGTCAAGAGGGGCCCATAAACCCTCATCGTGTTAGGGATGCAAAATCAAGGAACATAACATCGGTATGACGGAAACTATGGCGGCAAAAGTGGAACAAAACACCAGGCAAAAGGCCGAACCTTCCACCCTTTACCAAGTATATAAATGCATTAATTAAATAGGAGATATTGTGATATCCCAAGATATCCATGTCCCAACATGGAACAACCTGCACTGCACCTGCAACTAGCAACACTAGAAGAGGGGCTGAGCAAAGCGGTAACATAGCCAAACAACGGTTTGCTAGGATGGTGGAAAAGGTTAGAGGCTGTTTCTTGGCATATTGGGAGGCTCGATAAACAAGTGGTGGGTAGAACGACATAGAAATAGCATCGAGACAACAAGCGTAGCAAAGATAGTAGTGGTATCCAGAGTAACGGTCATCTTGGCTGAAATCCCACAAGGAAGAAGATCGAGTCCATGCAGAAGACGAACGGGTGTAGACGAACCAAGCATAGTCGAACGAATCCTCACTATCGCAATGAAACAGGAACTATCGAGAAGTAGCACAACCGGAAAGAAGCAAACAACATAGTAAACAATCAACACATGAACAAGGCATGATTCTCAACCAAGTATGATGCATGACAAGGATACATGGTGCTACTCATGGCAAGAGATGATGCATACAAGAACATCACATCAAAGCAAGTTTAAATGAGGTCGGAAACAACACAACAATTCCGGAAAGTCCCCATGTGCATAGCTTGAATTTGCTCCTATTCTGCCTAAACCATATTTTAGAGTTGTTAAACAGCAAAATTAAGTGCTTCATGTTAATCTATGCGTTTTTCTAGACAAATTACATGTATAGTTTATTTAATTCGGAGCTACAATTAATTAGTTATGTAATAAACCATTTTAACATGGCATTCATGCAAAATAATGCAAACAACAAGTTTAAACATTTTAAACATGGATGAAAGTTGTTGTGACGCCCCCGATTCAATCGTACACTAATCATGCACGCAAACGTGTACGATCAAGATCATGAACTCACGGGAAGATATCCCAACACAACTCTAAAACATAAATAAGTCATACAAGCATCATAATACAAGCCAGGGCCTCGAGGGCTCGAATACAAGTGCTTGATCATAGACAAGTCAGTGGAAGCAACAATATCTGAGTACAGACATAAGTTAAACAAGTCTGCCTTAAGAAGGCTAGCACAAACTGGGATACAGATCGAAAGAGGCGCAGGCCTCCTGCCTGGGATCCTCCTAAACTACTCTTGGTCGTCGTCAGCGGCCTAGACGTAGTAGTAGGCACCTCCGGTGTAGTAGAAGTCGTCGTCGACGGTGGCGTCTGGCTCCTGGGCTCCAACATCTGGTTGCGACAACCAGAGAGAAAGGAAAGGGGGGAAAGGGGGAGAAAAGCAACCGTGAGTACTCATCCAAAGTACTCGCAAGCAAGGAGCTACACTACATATGCATGGGTATATGTGTAAAGGGCCATATCGGTGGACTGAACTGCAGAATGCCAGAATAAGAGGGGGATAGCTAACCCTGTCGAAGACTACGCTTCTAGCCACCTCCATCTTGCAGCATGTAGAAGAGAGCAGATGGTATGTTCACCAAGTAGCATCGCATAGCATAAATCCTACCTGGCGATCCCCTCCTTGTCGCCCTGTTAGAGAGCGATCATCGGGTTATATCTAGCACTTGGAAGAGTGTGTTTTATTAAGTATCCAGTTCTAGTTGTCATAAGGTCAAGGTACAACTCCGGGTCATCCTTTACCGAGGGACGCGGCTATTCGAATAGATAAACTTCCCTGCAGGGGTGCACCACATAACCCAACACGCTCGATCCCATTTGGCCGGACACACTTTCCTGGGTCATGCCCGGCCTCGGAAGATCAACACGTCGCAGCCCCACCTAGGCACAACAGAGATGTCAGCACGCCGGTCTAAATCCTATGGCGCAGGGGTCTGGGCACATCGCCCATTGCACACCTGCACGTTGCGAACGTGGCCGGAAGTAGACCTAGCAACCTCCATTACAAAGGAAGTCACGTTACGCGGTCCAATCTGGCGCGCGCCGCTCAATCGCTGACGTCACGAAGGCTTCGGCTGATACCATGACGTCGAGTGCCCATAACTGTTCCTACGTAGTTGGTTAGTGCGTATAGGCCAGTGGCCAGACTCAGATCAAATACCAAGATCTCGTTAAGCATGTTATTTTGAAGTAACTGCGAACGCCGACCAGGGCCAAACCCACCTCTCTCCTAGGTGGTCTCAACCTGCCCTGTCGCTCCGACACCAAGATCCACACAGAGGGCCGTCGGGACAAAGGTCCTTTCAGCACCCAATCCGTGAATCACTCGCGGGTACTCCTCGAGCCGACCCGACTTAAGTCACCACATGTATCATGTATAAAGTATATAGTATATACCCATGATCACCTCCCGAGTGATCACGACCCGATAGTATAGCACAGCAGACGACAAGAAGGTAGGGCCACTGATGGAATACTAGCATCCTATACTAAGCATGTAGGGTTGCAGGTAAAGGTAACAACAGTAGTGGCAAAGACAGGCTATGCAGTAGAATAGGATTAACGGAAAGCAGTAGCATGCTACAGTACTCTAATGCAAGCAGTATAGAGAAGAATAGGCGATATCTGGTGATCAAGGGGGGCGCTTGCCTGGTTGCTCTGGCAAGGAGGGTTCATCAACAGCGTAGTCGGACGGGGCACCAGCAGCGGTGTCGGTCTCGGAGTCTAGCGAGAGAAGAGGGGGGAGAAACAATAAATATAATGCAAACAAATGCATGACGATTCATGACATGACAAAGCGTGATGCTAGGTGTGCCTAATCGCGGTAGTAGGTGATACCGGCGAAGGGGGGAAACATCCGGGAAAGTATTCCCGGTGTTTCGCGTTTTTGGACAGATGAACCGGAGGGGGAAAGTTGTGAGTTCGATATGTTAGGAATGTGTGGCGGACGAACGGGCTGCATATCCAGATTTGTCTCGTCATTCTGAGCAACTTTCATGTAGAATAGTGTTTATATTAATTCTAAAAGATTTAAATCATTTTTAGGATTTATTTAATTAATTTAATTCAACGTTATCCAGAATAGTGTTTGCTGACATTAGCATGACGTCAGCAGTCAACAGAGGTGTTGACTGGTCAAACTGACGTGTGGGTCCCATTCGTCATTGACTAGGCTAACTAATCATGATTAATTAGTTTAATTAGTTGTTTAGTTTAATTAATCAAAATTAATTAAGTTAATTAATTCTTTAATTAACTAATTAAGTTATTATTCATTTATTTTATTATTATTTTTAATTTCCTTTTTTAAACGTTCTAGGCGTGGGCCCCGTTTGTCATAGGCCAGAGGGCCTATCGGGCGTGGCCCGAACGGGCGTGCGGGCACTAGCGGGCGCCCGAGCGCTAACGGCCGCTGGAGGGGGGCGCAGCTAGGCTAGCCCCCGACGCTGGCCGGGGCAAAGGTGAGCGCCGTGGGGGAGCAGGGGGGCGTGCGGCGTGGGGGCTCCGGCGGCCTGTGGCCGATCGGAGCAGGGGGTGCAGTGGAGGCGCGGAGGTGGCCGTTGGGAGCGATGCGGCGCGGCGGGGAGCTCCAGTGAGCAGCGGCCGGCCGGAGAAGGGGGTGGACGCGCGGTGCGGTCCTGGCTGCAGCGCGCGGGAGCACGCAGCGGCACAGCGGCGAACGAGGGCAGCGGCGGAATCGGCCGGCGGCAGTGGCACAAGCGGGGCGACGGACGAGGCGCGGCGTACGAGAAAGGAGCGGCAGGGGCATGGAGCGCCGCGGTCGGGAGCAGCGGCAACGCAGTTGCCGCGGGCTCAGCAGGCAGGGTGCGGCTGCCGGCGAGGCAAGGCAGGGCGACGGCGCGACGTATCTACTTTATGAACCTTCAAAGGGGCCATCTTTATGATACGTCTCCGACGTATCTACTTTTCCAAACACTTTTGCCCTTGTTTTGGACTCTAACTTGCATGATTTGAATGGAACTAACCCGGACTGATGCTGTTTTCAGCAGAATTGCCATGATGTTGTTTTATGTGCAGAAAACAAAAGTTCTCGGAATGACCTGAAACTCCACGGAACATCTTATAAAAATAATAATAAATCCTCGCCAAAGATGAAGACCAGGGGGCCCACACCCTGTCCACGAGGGTGGCCCCCCAGGGCGCGCCCCCTACCTCGTGGACCACCTGGAGACCTTCCGACGCCAACTCCAACTCTATATATTTGCTTTCGGGGAGAAAAAAACGAGGAGAAGAAATCATTGCGTTTTACGATACGGAGCCGCTGCCAAGCCCTAAAACCTCTCGGGAGGGTTGATCTGGAGTCCGTTCGGGGCTCCGGAGAGGGGGATTCGTCGCCGTCGTCATCTCTACCATCCTCCATCACCAATTTCATGATGCTCACCGCCGTGCGTGACTAATTCCATCGTAGGCTTGCTGGACGGTGATGGGTTGGATGAGTTCTATCATGTAATCGAGTTAGTTTTGTTAGGGTTTGATCCCTAGTATCCATTATGCTCTGAGATTGATGTTGCTATGACTTTGCTATGCTTAATGCTTGTCACTAGGGCCCGAGTGCCATGATTTCAGATCTGAACCTATTATGTTTTCATGAATATATGTGAGTTCTTGATCCTATCTTGCAAGTCTATAGTCACCTACTATGTGTTATGATCCGGCAACCCCGAAGTGACAATAATCGGGACCACTCCCGGTGATGACCATAGTTTGAGGAGCTCATGTATTCACTATGTGCTAATGCTTTGTTTCGGTTCTCTATTAAAAGGAGGCCTTAATATCCCTTAGTTTCCATTAGGACCCCGCTGCCACGGGAGGGTAGGACAAAAGATGTCATACAAGTTCTTTTCCATAAGCACGTATGACTATATTCGGAATACATGCCAACATTACATTGATGAATTGGAGCTAGTTCTGTGTCACCCTATGTTATGACTGTTACATGATGAACCGCATCCGGCATAATTATCCATTACCAATCCGATGCCTACGAGCTTTCCATATACTGATTTACGCTTATTTACTTCCCGTTGTTACTATTACAATCACTACAAAATACCAAAAATATTACTTTTGCTTCCTTTACTTTTGTTACCGTTACCACCACTATCATATTACTTCGCTACTAAACACTTTGCTGCAGATACTAAGTTTCCAGGTGTGGTTGAATTGACAACTCAGTTGCTAATACTTGAGAATATTCTTTGGCTCCCCTTGTGTCGAATCAATAAATTTGGGTTGAATACTCTACCCTCGAAAGCTGTTGCGATCCCTTATACTTGTGGGTTATCAAGACCAATTTCTGGCGCCGTTGCCGGGGAGCATAGCTCTATTCTTTGAGTCACTTGGGATTTATATCTGCTGGACACCGTGAAGAACTGGAAAGAAGAGAAAACAAAAATTAATCCCTCAACTACGAGGGGAGGTAAGGAACTGCCATCTAGCTTTGCACTTGATTCTCCTTCTGTTATGAGTAAGTTTGCGACACCTAAACCTGCTTCAGCTATTCGTTCTGATATGTCGCATGTTATTGATGATGCCACTTCTGCTATGCATGATACTTATGATGAAACTACTTCTATCCCTGATACTACTGTGCTCCTTAGTGAATTTCTTGATGAACAAATTGCTAGGGCTAGAGAGAAAGAAATTATTGAATCTGAATATATTGATGAAACTGATGATGAAGATAGGCCTATTATTCCTGAGGGTTAAGTTTTTGATATGGAATCTTCTGCCGCTATTTTAGCCTGCAGAGATAGAAACGAGCTTAAGAGGCTATTAATTAAATGGAACAAAGAATCTCTTAAAGATAAAATGAAACCTGACCCTGCTTTTGCTACTTCGCCTATTTGTGTTCTCGATAAGGATTATGAATTCTCTGTTGATCCTGATATAATTACTTTGGTTGAATCTGATCCTTTCCATGGTTATGAATATGAAACTGTTGTGGCACATCTTACTAAATTAAATGATATAGCCACCCTGTTCACAAATGATGAGAGATATCGCTACTTTTATATACTTAAAATATTTCCGTTCTCATTAAAGGGTGATGCTAAGATATGGTTAAAGTCGCTTGATCCTGGTTGTGTGCATAGTCCCTAGGATATGATGTATTACTTCTCTGCTAAATATTTCCCTGCTCATAAGAAACAAGCTACTTTAAAGGAAATATACAACTTTGTGCAAATTAAAGAAGAGAGTCTCCCACAAGCTTGGGGGAGGCTTCTCAAGTTACTTAATGCTTTGCCTGATCATCCTCTTAAGAAAAATGAAATACTTGATATCTTTTATAATGGACTAATCGATGCTTCCAGATATTACCTGGATAGTTGTGCTGGTTCTCTTTTCAGGGAAAGAACACCGGATGAAGCTGAAATTCTATTGAATAATATGTTGACAAATGAAAATAATTGGGCACCTCCTGAGCCAGCTTCTGCTCCAATTACTGAGCCTATTCCTAAACCAACTCCGAAGAAGAGAGGTGTTCTATTTCTCAGTCCCGAAGATATGCAACAGACAAAGAAATCTATGAAAGAAAAAGGTATTAAAGCTGAAGATGTTAAGAATTTACCTCCTATTGAAGAAATACACGGTCTTAATTTTCCGCCTGTTGAAGAAACATATGATCTTAATCCTTTATTTATTGAAGAACCTCCTGATCCTGATAACCCGACACAGGTAGTAAAGGTAAATTCTCTCTATAGATTATATGAAGGTGATATTCCTCACTATAAGTCTGCTAGACAATGCTTTGATGAGTTTGATAACTTTATTGTCAAACAAGAAAATTTTAATGCTTATTTTGGTAGACAATTGAAATATGATTCCTGTTGGGTTTCGTAGTAATTTCAAAAAAATTCCTACACTCACGCAAGATCATGGTGATGCATAGCAACGAGAGGGGAGAGTATGATCTACGTACCCTTGTAGATCGACAACGGAAGCGTTTGGTTGATGTAGTCGTACGTCTTCACGGCCCGACCGATCAAGCATCGAAACTACGGCACCTCCAAGTTCTAGCACACGTTCAGCTCGATGACGATCCCCGGACTCCGATCCAGCAAAGTGTCGGGGAAGAGTTCCGTCAGCACGACGGCGTGGTGACGATCTTGATGTACTACTGCAGCAGGGCTTCGCCTAAGCACCGCTACAATATTATCGAGGACTATGGTGGAAGGGGGCACCGCACACGGCTAAGAATATGATCACGTGGATCAACTTGTGTTTCTCTGGGGTGCCCCTGCCTCCGTATATAAAGGCTCAAGGGGGGGTGCGGCCGGCTTAGGAGAGGCGCGCCAGGAGGAGTCCTACTCCCTCGGGGAGTAGGATTCCCCCCCCCAATCCTAGTTGGAATAGGATTCGCGGAGGGGGGAAAAGAGAGAGGGGGCCGGCCCCCTCTCCTTGTCCTATTCGGACCAAGGGAGGGGAGGGGCGCGCGGCCCATCTTGGGCTGCCCCTTCTCTTTTCCACTAAGGCCCACTTAGGCCCATATAGCTCCCGGGGGGTTCCGGTAACCTCCCGATACTCCGGTAAAATCCCGATTTCACCCGGAACACTTCCGATATCCAAACATAGGCTTCCAATATATCAATCTTTATGTCTCGACCATTTCGAGACTCCTCGTCATGTCCGTGATCACATCCGGGACTCCGAACAACCTTCGGTACATCAAAATGTATAAACTCATAATATAACTGTCATCGTAACCTTAAGCGTGCGGACCCTACGGGTTCGAGAACAATGTAGACATGACCGAGACACGTCTCCGGTCAATAACCAATAACGAAACCTGGATGCTCATATTGGCTCCTACATATTCTACGAAGATCTTTTATCGGTCAGACCGCATAACAACATACGTTGTTCCCTTTGTCATCGGTATGTTACTTGCCCGAGATTCGATCGTCGATATCCCATACCTAGTTCAATCTCGTTACCGGCAAGTCTCTTTACTCGTTCTGTAATACATCATCCCACAACTAACTCATTAGTTGCAATGCTTGCAAGGCTTAAGTGATGTGCATTACCGAGAGGGCCCAGAGATACCTCTCCGACAATCGGAGTGACAAATCCTAATCTCGAAATACGCCAACCCAACATGTACCTTTGGAGACACCTGTAGAGCTCCTTTATAATCACCCAGTTATGTTGTGACGTTTGGTAGCACACAAAGTGTTCCTCTGGCAAACGGGAGTTGCATAATCTCATAGTCATAGGAACATGTATAAGTCATGAAGAAAGCAATAGCAACATACTAAACGATCGGGTGCTAAGCTAATGGAATGGGTCATGTCAATCAGATCATTCAACTAATGATGTGATCCTGTTAATCAAATGACAACTCTTTGTCCATGGTTAGGAAACATAACCATCTTTGATTAACAAGCTAGTCTAGTAGAGGCATACTAGTGACACTCTGTTTGTCTATGTATTCACACATGTATTATGTTTCCGGTTAATACAATTCTAGCATGAATAATAAACTTTTATCATGATATTAGGAAATAAATAATAACTTTATTATTGCCTCTAGGGCATATTTCCTTCAATTCCAATATGATTAAACACTTGGGTGATTATATGGCTAATATTAGAGGTGAACTTAAACTTGTTAGCAAACATGCTTCTATGGTTACCACTCAAGTAGAACAAGTACTTAAGGCTCAAAAAGAATTGCTCGATGAAATGAATAGTAAGAAAAATGATTATGCTATTAGAGTGGCTACTAG
The DNA here is from genome assembly GCF_003073215.2 of Triticum urartu. Taxonomy (NCBI): domain Eukaryota; kingdom Viridiplantae; phylum Streptophyta; class Magnoliopsida; order Poales; family Poaceae; genus Triticum; species Triticum urartu. The sequence goes on along the minus strand of NC_053026.1, from coordinate 377,310,945 downwards.
AACTGGTAGGATGACTCAGGAACCTTTGTATCCTGAAGGCCACCCTAAAAGAATTGAGCAAGTTTCTCAGAGAAATAATATTGATGCACCTAGTTCTTCTAAAAGGAAGAAAAGGAAAAAGATAGGACTTTGCAAACTTCTAGTGAACCTATTGCTGAACCACCTGATAATTCAAATAATATCTCTATGTCTGATGCTGAAACACAATCTGGTAATGAACATGAACCTAGTGAAAATGTTAATGATGATGTTCATGATGATGCTCAACCTAGTAATGATAATGATGTAGAAATTGAACCTGCTATTGATCTTGATAACCCACAATCAAAGAATCAACGTTATGATAAGAGAGACTTTGTTGCTAGGAAACATGGTAAAGAAAGAGAACCTTGGGTTCAGAAACCCATGCCTTTTCCTCCCAAACCATCCAAGAAAAAAGATGATGAGGATTTTGAGCGCTTTGATGATTAGACCTATCTTTTTGCGTATGTGATTAACTGATATGCTCAAAATGAATCCTTATGCTAAGTACATGAAAGATATTGTTACAAATAAAAGAAAGATACCAGAAGCTGAAATTTCCACCATGCTTGCTAACTACACTTTTAACGGTGGAATACCAAAGAAACTTGGAGATCCAGGAGTACCTACTATACCATGCTCCATTAAAAGAAACTATGTTAACACTGCTTTATGTGATGTTGGAGCCGGTGTTAGTGTTATGCCTCTTTCTCTATATCGTAGACTTGATTTGAATAAGTTGACACCTACTGAAATATCTTTGCAAATGGCTGATAAATCAACTGCTATACCTGTCGGTATTTGTGAGGATGTGCATGTTGTGGTTGCAAACGTTACTATTTTAACGGACTTTGTTATTCTTGATATTCCCGAGGACGATAGTATGTCTATTATTCTTGGAAGACCTTTTCTGAATACTGCAGGGGCTGTTATTGATTGCACTAAAGGCAATGTCACTTTTCATGTTAATGGTAATGAGCATACGGTACACTTTCTGAGGAAAGAACCTCAAGTTCATAGTATCATCTCTATTGGAAAAATTCCATCAATTATATTTGGAGGTTTTGAATTTCCTCTTCCTACTGTCAAGAAGAAATATGATATTCTTATTATTGGGGATGTGCATATCCCCGTTGAGGTAACATAGTGTTATTCGAAATTTCTCTGGTTCCATGTTAATCGGGATGAGTTTGTTAACAAGACCTCATCAACCTTGTTAGTGGATTCCTTTTCATGAGCATGAGATGGATGAATCTAGAAGGCACAACCTTCTGCACTTATACTTTCTGTAATTTAGTTGAAATAAAGTAAAAATAGTATTTTTCTGTCTATTTTCTGACTTATCCGTGCAATATAAAAATATCCCAAAAATAAAAGTCCTCAGAATGCCATGCCAATTTAATATGATTTTTTTAGGAATATTTGAGGATTTTTGGTGCAAAAGTCACCGCGGGGGGAGCTGCCACCTGGCCACGAGGGTGGAGGGCGCGCCCTACCCCCTGGGCGCGCCCCCCTGCCTTGTGGGCCCATGGTGGCCCTCCTCCACTTATTCCTGCACCCATCCTCTTCTTCTTCCTCACACAAACACGAATATCCAACACAAGCACGAGTTCTAGCTCACTTTGCTGTGATTTTCGATCTCCTTGCTCAAAGCACCTCTCGCAAAACTACTTGGGGAGATTGTTCCTTGGTATGTGACTCCTCCATTGGTCCAATTAGTTTTTGTTCTAGTGCTTTATTCTTTGCAAATTTGTGCTGCATAGGTGACCATGTTCTTGAGCTTGCATGTCAAATTTATATGGTTCCAAGTTGTCCTAATGCTTGATATAGGCTCTAGGCACTTGTAGGAGTGGTTGCTATCAATTTTGTTGACCTTTGTTCACTTTTGTTTGAAGTTACTAAAAATTTCAAAATATTTCAGAAAATAATGACGAGACTTTTGAGGGGCTCATCGAGCCGAAGCTCGAAGGAGAAACAAAATGAAGAAGTACAGAGGCCCAAATATAATTTGCCTCATACCGCGGAGGTCCGGCCGTGTGAATGGTCTTCCGATAATTTCTTGAGACAGGTCGGGATTTATCAGGATTTCTATTCATTGTTTGAGAATTGTGGCCTCACCAACTTCCTCCACGACCAACGTCATCAGTATCTCTTACTCACCAATACTTTTGTGCAAAACTTCTACTTTTTTCCAAAGGAATCACCTCCTTCAGTAGAGTTTCATTTATATGACGTTGTTAAAAAGATGCCATTAGCTGAATTTTGCAAAGTTTGCAACATACCCCCTGAGGGTACCTTAGAGGAACCACACCATAAATATGTGGAAGCGTTTATTAACACCATCACTGTGGGAGAAACCAGGAAGGTTTCTGATGCAAGAATCACTAGCATACATTTTCCTGTTTTACGCTACTTTGCCATATTTGCTAGTCGTTGCTTGATTGGTCGTGGAAACTGTGGAAACCTTAGTGTTCCTGATATTATTATTTTGTTCCATGATTTATACCGCGATAACACTGTAGTATGGGCGGAATTATTGTTAGACAGTTAAGTATGAACCGTACTAACGGTCCCATCTTTGGAGGCATTTATGCTTCACGCCTCGCTGCACATTTTAACATAGCTATTAGGCTTCATGAGAAAGAAGAAAAATTGATGCCTAGTGCTTATCTAGACTATAAGAGTATGCTAGCGAATGATTTTATTGTTAAGGGCGGGGAAGGAGAGCTCAAATACAAATTATTCTTTCATAAACATCACCCTGAAACTATTACCTTGCCTGCTCCTTCCTTATTTAATTTTGTAGGACCTTATCTCGTTACGTGAGCTGACGTCCAAGCTTACCGGAATCCTGCACCAGCCCCGGAACCGGAACCACAAGAGGAGCCTCCACGATAGTCTGTTTATTCTTGGGATCCAGAGATGGCTGCCAGCAAATGGCAGTCAGAGTCTTCTTCATCACAGTACGATCCCAACTATTCTTCGTCGCAGCACGACCCCAGCTACACCTACGGGTATCCGCCAGGCTATCCCTGGCAATAAACCAACTTAGGCCAAAAGCCTAAGCTTGGGGGAGTACGTATTTCTCACTGACATTACATTTATGTTCACACACACTCATTGCTAGATGTCGGTGCTCATACTCTTTCACTGTAATATCCATGCTAGTTTATTTTCTTTTTCCTGCTTTCTTCTTGTGTGCTTGTTAAACCTTAAGAAAAAAACAAAAAAATTAGTAGTAGTTTACTCTTCTTGCTGTAGTAGTTATAATTAAAAAAGAAAACCCAAAAATATTTCCCGTTCTTCTTTTGCTTGTTAGGAGCTTTCCCGTGTAAATAGATTTCATTTCTTTTCTTTTCTTTGGGGTCAGTAGGAGAAGACAATGATTAAATTGTTGAAGTGGCTCTTATATGCATTGTTGTTGATTTAACCTAGAGCCCATATTGCCTTGTCTTCTCCTGTTTATTGAATGCTCGCGGATTCCATATTAGTCCAATGCACATACACTCTTATTATTATTCACATCGTTCGATCGTGCAAGAGAAAGGCGATTATGATGATATATGATGAACTAACTGGGATGAGAAAAGTTGGTATGAACTCGACCTCTCTTGTTTTTGTAAATATGATGAGTTCATTGTTCTTGATTCAGCTTATTATGAATAAACATGTTTGCAATGACAATTAGAGATCATAGTTGCTTGTGCCATGCTTGATTAGCTATGAGTTATAATGGTTTACCTTGCGTGCCAACATGCTATTAAGATGGTTATGATGTGGTATAATGGGGTGGTATCCTCCTTTGAATGATTTAAGTGACTTGACTTGGCACATGTTCACGCATGTAGTTGAAACAAATCAACATAGCCTTCACGATATTTATGTTGATGGTGGATTATATCCTACTCATGCTTGCATCCAATGTTTATTAATTTTAATGCATGTACATGGCTGTTGTCGCTCTCTAGTTGGTCGCTTTCCAGTATTTTGCTAGCCTTCACCTGTACTAAGCGGGAATACTGCTAGTGCATCCAATCCCTTAAACCCCAAAGTTATTCGACATGAGTCCACTATACCTTCCTATATACGGTATCTACCTGCCGTTCCAAGTAAATTTGTATGTGCCAAACTCTAAACCTTCAAATAAACATTATGTTTTGTATGCTCGAATAGCTCATGTATCAACTAGTGATGCCCTTATCTTCCATGTTAGGTGGGTTATTCTCAAGAGGAGTGGACTCCGCTCCTCATTCATGAGAAAATGGCTGGTCACTGGGATGCCCAGTCCCATGCTTTATGCAAACTAAATCAAAATTAATTGTAAACAAAACTCCCCCTGGGACCTGTTGCTAGTTGGAGACACTCGTTGTTTCGAGCAAGTCATAGATTGATGCTTGTTGGTGGAGGGGGAGTATAAACTTTACCATTCTGTTTGGGAACCGCCTATAATGTGTGTGACATGGAAGATATCGCCATCTCTTAGTTGTTATGTTGACAATGAAAGTATACCGCTCAAAATATTATTTATCTCTATTTCAAAACCGAGCTCTGGCACCTCTACAAATCCCTGCTTCCCTCTGCGAAGGGCCTATCTATTTACTTTTATGTTGAGTCATCACCCTCTTATTAAAGAGCACTAGCTGGAGAGCACAGCTATCATTTGCACTCATTACTGTTAATCTATATTGGATGTGACTATGATTGGATCTCTTTTACCATGAATTACAATGTCTAGTCAGTCCTTGATCTTTAAAGGTGCTCTGCATTTATGTTTTGCGGTCTCAGAAAGGGCTAGCGAGATACCATCTTGTTATATCATATTATGATTGCTTTGAGAAAGTGTTGTCATCCGAGATTTATTATTATGGCTCGCTAGTTGATTATGCTATTGATATGAGTAATATGAGACCTGAGAATTATTGCAAATGTGGTTAGTCATGATCTTTGCTGAAAACTTGAATGCTGGCTTGACATATTTACAACAACAAGAGCAAACAGAGTTTGTAAAAGTCTTTCTTTATCACCTTCAGTTTGTCAACTGAATTGCTTGAGGACAAGCAAAGGTTTAAGCTTGGGGGAGTTGATACGTCTCCGGCGTATCTACTTTTCCAAACACTTTTGCCCTTGTTTTGGACTCTAACTTGCATGATTTGAATGGAACTAACCCGGACTGATGTTGTTTTCAGCGGAATTGCCATGATGTTGTGTTATGTGCAGAAAACAAAAGTTCTCGGAATGACCTGAAACTCCACAAAACATCTTATAAAAAATAAAAAAATCCTCGCCAAATATGAAGACCAGGGGGCCCACACCCTGTCCACGAGGGTGGGGGCGCCCCCCCTAGGGCGCGCCCCCTACCTCGTGGGCCACCTGGAGACCTTCCGACGCCAACTCCAACTCTATATATTTGCTTTCGGGGAGAAAAAAACGAGGAGAAGAAATCATCGCGTTTTACGATATGGAGCCGCCGCCAAGCCCTAAAACCTCTCGGGAGGGTTGATCTGGAGTCCGTTCGGGGCTCCGGAGAGGGGGATTCGTCGCCGTCGTCATCATCAACCATCCTCCATCACCAATTTCATGATGCTCACCGCCGTGCGTGAGTAATTCCATCGTAGGCTTGCTGGACGGTGATGGGTTGGATGAGTTCTATCATGTAATCGAGTTAGTTTTGTTAGGGTTTGATCCCTAGTATCCATTATGCTCTGAGATTGATGTTGCTATGACTTTGCTATGCTTAATGCTTGTCACTAGGGCCCGAGTGCCATGATTTCAGATCTGAACCTATTATGTTTTCATGAATATATGTGAGTTCTTGATCCTATCTTGCAAGTCTATAGTCACCTACTATGTGTTATGATCCGGCAACCCCGAAGTGACAATAATCAGGACCACTCCCGGTGATGACCATAGTTTGAGGAGTTCATGTATTCACTATGTGCTAATGCTTTGTTTCGGTTCTCTATTAAAAGGAGGCCTTAATATCCCTTAGTTTCCATTAGGACCCCGCTGCCACGGGAGGGTAGGACAAAAGATGCCATACAAGTTCTTTTCCATAAGCACGTATGACTATATTCGGAATACATGCCTACATTACATTGATGAATTGGAGCTAGTTCTGTGTCATCCTATGTTATGACTGTTACATGATGAACCGCATCCGGCATAATTATCCATTACCGGTCCGACGCCTACGTGTTGGGGAACGTAGTAATTTCAAAAAAATTCCTACGCACACGCAAGATCATGTGATGCATAGCAACAAGACAGGAGAGTGTTGTCTACGTACCCAACGCAGACCGACTGCGGAAGCGCTGACACGACGTAGAGGAAGTAGTCGTACGTCTTCACGATCCAACCGATCAAGCACCAAAACTACGGCACCTCCGAGTTCGAGCACACGTTCAGCTCGATGACGATCCCCAGACTCCGATCCAGCAAAGTGTCGGGGAAGAGTTCCGTCAGCACGACGGCGTGGTGACGATCTTGATGAACTACAGCAGCAGGGCTTCGCCTAAACTCCGCTACAGTATTATCGAGGAATATGGTGGCAGGGGGCACCGCACACGGCTAAGGAATAGATCACGTGGATCAACTTGTGTGTCTAGAGGTGTCCCCTGCCTCCGTATATAAAGGAGCCAAGGGGGAGGGCTGGCCGGCCAAGGAGGAGGGCGCAGGAGAGTCCTACTCCCTCTGGGAGTAGGATTCCCCCCCCCCCCAATCCTAGTCCAACTAGGATTCCTCGGAGGGGGAAAAGAGGAGGAGGGGGCCGAGTCCTAATAGGAATAGGGGAAGGGGGAGGCGCGCAGCCCATCTAGGGCAGCCCCTTCTCTTTTCCACTAAGGCCCACTATGGCCCATATAGCTCCCGGGGGGTTCCGGTAACCCTCCCGGTATTCCGGTAAAATCCCGATGTCACCCGGAACACTTCCGATATCCAAACATAGGCTTCCAATATATCAATCTTTACGTCTCGACCATTTCGAGACTCCTCGTCATGTCCATGATCACATCCGGGACTCCGAACAACCTTCGGTACATCAAAATGTATAAACTCATAATATAACTGTCATCGTAACCTTAAGCGTGCGGACCCTACGGGTTCGAGAACAATGTAGACATGACCGAGACACGTCTCCGGTCAATAACCAATAGCGGGACCTGGATGCCCATATTGGCTCCTACATATTCTACGAAGATCTTTATCGGTCAGACCGCATAACAACATACGTTGTTCCCTTTGTCACCGGTATGTTACTTGCCCGAGATTCGATCGTCGGTATCCAATACCTAGTTCAATCTCGTTACTGGCAAGTCTCTTTACTCGTTCCGTAATACATCATCTCGCAACTAACTCATTAGTTGCAATGCTTGCAAGGCTTATGTGATGTGCATTACCGAGAGGGCCCAGAGATACCTCTCCGACAATCGGAGTGACAAAACCTAATCTCGAAATACGCCAACCCAACATGTACCATTGGAGACACCTGTAGTACTCCTTTATAATCACCCAGTTACGTTGTGACGTTTGGTAGTACCCAAAGTGTTCCTCCGGTAAACGGGAGTTGCATAATCTCATAGTTATGGGAACATGTATAAGTCATGAAGAAAGCAATAGCAACATACTAAACGATCGGGTGGTAAGCTAATGGAATGGGTCATGTCAATCAGATCATTCAACTAATGATGTGATCCCGTTAATCAAATAACAACTCTTTGTCCATGGTTAGGAAACATAACCATCTTTGATTAACGAGCTAGTCAAGTAGAGGCATACTAGTGACATTCTGTTTGTCTATGTATTCACACATGTATTATGTTTCCGGTTAATACAATTCTAGCATGAATAATAAACATTTATCATGATATAAGGAAATAAATAATAACTTTATTATTGCCTCTAGGGCATATTTCCTTCACTACGAGCTTTCCATATACTGGTTTACGCTTATTTACTTTCCCGTTGTTACTCTTACAATCACTACAAAATACCAAAAATATTACTTTTGCTTCCTTTACTTTTGTTACCGTTACCACCACTATCATATTACTTTGCTACTAAACACTTTGCTGCAGATACTAAGTTTCCAGGTGTGGCTGAATTGACAACTCAGTTGCTAATACTTGAGAATATTCTTTGGCTCCCCTTGTGTCAAATCAATAAATTTGGGTTGAATACTCTACCCTCGAAAGCTGTTGCGATCCCCTATACTTGTGGGTTATCACTTTAGACTAGCTTGATAGCTATTGTTATAAGAGAACTCAGCATACGGGAGAGATTCCTCCCATTTCTTGCCGAAGGAAATAACACAAGCTCGAAGCATGTCTTCAAGAACTTGGTTGACACGCTCAACTTGCCCTTGCGATTGAGGATGAAATGCAGTACTGAATGATATATGAGTTCTCATAACTTCTTGGAAACTTGCCCAGAATCTTGAAGTGAATAAGCTGCCACGGTCTGAGCTGATAACCAATGGAATAACATGGAGTGAAACAACCCTGGACATATAGAGAGTTGCCAGCTTACTAGCACTGATCGTTTCTTTGACTGCCAGAAAATGTGCAACTTTAGAAAGTCGGTCAATGACGACAAGAATAGCATCATTACCTTTCTGCGATTTGGGAAATCTAGTGACGAAGTCCATTTCAACATGGTCCCATTTCCATTCAGGAATAGAGATAGGTTGCAGAGTTCCAGCAGGCCTTTGGTGTTCTGCTTTGATACGACGGCAAACGTCACACTCAGCAACATAACGAGCAATGTCTTACTTCATATTAGACCACCATAATCTTTGACGAATGTCTTGGTACATCTTTGTACTACCAGGATGAATAGACAAAGGCATATCATGAGCTTCTTTCATAACCTCCTGTGTCATATCCAGGTTTTTCTCTGCACATGGCACCACTAGGTGGCCCTTGAAGTACAAAGTGCCATCATCAGCAATAGTGAAGAATGAGGGATTTCCTTCTACGAGGTAGCGCTTAATCTTGTGGGCTTCAGAGTCATATCCCTGTTCTCTTGATGGAGTCCAAGAGATCTGGTTCGACAGCCAGGGTATTGAGGGAACCCTGGGAAACAACACAGAGGTTCATCTTGCGAAACTCCTTAGGAGGGGGAGCGAGTGCACCCGGAGGAACAATATGGAGGTTCAGCTTTCTGAATTCTTCAACAAGTGAGGGCTGAACTTTGCGAACCTGGAGGTGGTTGCAGTAAGACTTGCGGCTCAAGGCATTAGCCATCACATTAGCCTTGCCTGGTGTATAGGAAATACCCAAGTCAAAGTCTGCGACAATCTCCATCCATCTCTGCTGACGGAGGTTCAGGTCTGGCTGAGTAAACAGATACTTCAGACTTTGGTGGTCGATGAAGATCTCGCAACGATTACCGAGAAGGTAATGTCGCCACTGTTTTAGCGCATGAATGACAGCAACAAGCTCAAGGTCGTGAACTAGGTAGTTCTCTTCGTGAGGGCACAATTGCCGAGAGGCATAAGCAATCACTTTGCGGTCTTGCATTAGGACACAGCCTAACCCTTGACGGGAAGCGTCGCAGTAAATGACGAAGTCCTTCTTATTATCAGGTGGAGCAAGCACTGGAGCAGAAGTCAACTTGTCTTTGAGTGCCTGGAAACTTTCCTGACATTTGTCTGTCCATTGGAACTTGACGCCCTTATGCAACAGGTTAGTCAGAGGCCTGGCGATCTTGGAGAAGTTCTCGACGAATCAACGGCAATAGCTGGCGAGTCCGAGAAAACTTCTGACTTGCTTAACGTTCTTGGGAGGAGTCCAATCAAGAATAGCCTGGACTCATTCAGGGTTGACGGCAATACCATCCTTAGAGATGACATGCCCAAGATAGGTTACTTCTGGTGGCCAGAATTCACATTTGGAGAACTTGGCACATAGCTGATGCTCTCATAGCTTTTCTAGCATAAGGCAAAGATGTTCAGCATGCTCTTCTTCGTTCTTGGAAAATACCAGGATATCATCCAGATAAACCACGACAAACTTGTCGAGGCAATCCATGAATATATAGTTCATCAGACGAGAGAAGGTGGCTGGAGCATTGGTTAAGCCGAATGACATGACAGTGTACTCGTATGAATCATATCGAGTCACGAAGGCAGTCTTTGGGATATCCTCTTCACAAACATGGATCTGGTGGTAACCCAACCTCAAGTCGAGTTTGGAGAACACTGATGAACCAGCCAGTTGATCATATAGATCATTGATCCGAGGAAGAGGGTATTCGTTCTGAATGGTAGCTTGGTTAATAGGGCGGTATTCTTGGACCAATCGGTTTGTCCCATCCTTCTTCTTGACAAATAGAGAAGGTGCTCCCCAAGGAGAGCAACTTGGGCAAATGAAACCACTGCGAAGAGATTTGTCGATTTCCTCCTTAAGCTCAAGGAGTTCATGCGGCGGCATCTTGTAGGGCCGCTTGGCTATAGGAGTGGTGCCTGGTTTCAAGTCGATGATGAATTCGACAGCCCTAGTAGGGGGAATCCCTGGAAGTTCTTCAGGAAAGACGTCGAGGAATTCACGCACGACGGGAATGTTTTCAATACCCTCGAGTGGTGCAGCATTCAATGCATAGAGCCTTGCCTCGGCATTTTGCACCAGATGAGCTTGGTAAGTAACTCTTTCATCTGAAGGGTGTAGCAGATGGACGGTCTTAGTAGCGCAAACGATTGAAGCAGTATGCACTTTTAACCAATTCATTCCCAGAATGAGATCAATGCTACAGGACTTCAGTACGATGGGAGAGACAAGAAATTCCAGTCCTTCGATTTCAACGGGGACGTCGTTGCAAATCATGGAGGTTCGACATTGGCCCGCAGGGGTGTGTACTAATAGTGAAGCATTCATATCTTCGCTTTTAATGCCATGCATGAATGCAAAATCTCCTGACATGAATGAATGTGATGCACCTGTATCAAATAAAACGGATGTTGGTACTGAATTTACGAGAAGTGTACCCATCATAGTAGCAGGCTGGTCTTGAGCTTCATTGAGATCAACGTGGTTGGCATGAACACGTCCATAAGACTTGGCATTGTTGTTGCGGGGCTGGTTGTTTCCACGGCCAGCTGCTGGAAGGGCCAGTTGATTCTGGTTCTGATTCTGATAGCAGTTCCTGGCAAGGTGACCTGGTTGACCACACTTGTAGCACAGACCATTATTGGGAGTGGGAACAGGAGCTCCGGGTGGTGGATCTGGAAGTCTTGGCTGCCTAGATGGGGGGAGGCAGACGAGGTGCAGCGTAGGTCTGCCTTGGGGCAGGTGCATTTGGATGGTACATGCTGTTCGGGATCCAGATCTTACGCTTCTGCGAGGGCGGGCCCGAAGATGAGCCCGTATCACGGTTGCACCTGAGAGAGCTCTGGTGTTCCTGCAGACCAGTTTCAACATTGATAGCTTTGTTCACCAAGGTGGCGAAATCAGTAAAGTCATGCACTAGCAGTGCGAGCTTGATGTCAGCTTGAAGGTCGTCATGAAACTTCTCCTGTCTACGAACATCAGTTGCAATGTCCTCTTCAGCATAGCGGGACAAGTCCAGAAACTCCCGCTGATAAGCTTCCACAGTTTTGTCGCCTTGGGTGAGGTTGCGGAACTCACGCTTCTTCCGGTTGGAAGTCTGGCCAGGTGATGACTCCCTGAGGAATGAAGCGGGCACGGAAAGCAACTTGGAAGTCTGGCCAGGTGATGATTGTTCCAGCTGGCAGAGTACGCCTGTGGTTGTCCCACCATTGAGTTGCGGGTCCCTTCAGGAAGAAGGAAAGCAAAGGTGACATAGCTGGCAGGGGCTACATCAGCAGACTCCATCTCATAGGAGATGTCACGGAGCTAGTCATCAGCATCCAGAGGCTGAGTTGAGCTACGGTACACAGTTGGGTTGAGGCGCATGAAATCCTGCAGAGTCACTTGGGCTGGCTACTGGTTCATATTGGGCGAGGGAACTGAGCCATCATATTTTCCATGAATTGGCGGTTCAGTTCGAACTGTTGGATCATACCAGCCATGTACTCAGGCGGTGGTGGGGCGTTGCCACCACTACCACGACAACCTGGTCTAACCATCCTGCTAATATATAACAGGGGTAGTTCAGCATTGAGAAATTTGCAAGGACAAGAATCATTCATGATGAAACATGCATAATGAAAGGAGCACGATAGATACTACATAGTAGTCGGCATAACTTACAAAAGGGATCATGCATAGAGTTCGGTACACAGAGTTCAGTACATAGACTAAAGACATCATAGGCGGCACGCAGGCTCGCAACGAAGGCACCTAATACTAATAAGCAAGACTACATCAGTCCCAAGAGGAACTGTGGAGGTAGGTGTAGCCTGAAAGCTGGTAGTGTCGCATCGGGAACTCCATGTCAGCAACCTGGGGTCCGCGGATACTCTAGTGCAGAACCCGACGCTCAAGTGGCAGAAGAGGACCAAGTGTGGGAGACTAGCCTCCCACATCTGGCCAGCCGACACCCTGGGGCATCACGGTCCTGGCTGGGTAGACCGCAGAACGCGGCAGACCATCAGATCGGACAAGGGGGTGCAACAGCGTCAGAGCACGGTAAAGGTGCTGACGGGTGGTGTACAACTCGTGGCGAAGAGCTCGGTTAGCTTGATCCAGCCCATCATCATGCAGAACCAAGTTCTGATTGTAGAAGGGCTCTCAGGTGACAGTGGAGTAGGCAGCAATGTAGTATCCCTCCACTCCAACATCGGATGCGATAGCAATGTGCCTGAAAAGGGAGGTGTCCAACTCCCGATACTCTCCAACAAGACGTGTCAGAGCAGCATAAGCAGCATCGTGAACTGCCATATCGATGGTCACTCCAACACCATGAGCGGTGTGCAGCACAGTAGTGGAGTCATACTCCCGAGAATAGAGATGGACGATGGCACGATACTGCTCCTAGTTAAAGTCCTGGTACTCCTCGTAGACGGTGTACTCAGGGTGCCAGCGATAACCCAGATAGGTCATCATCTCAGCTAGCACAGCGGGTGATCTCGAGGCACCAATGGCCGTCGTGTGGCGCACGACCTGCCTTGTGGGTTCCATCTGGAAAAAAAGATGTTTCAAAGGAGTCAAATGACAGTGTGGGAATTGTTCAAAATACTATTCTAAGGAATAACTATGGCTTATCCAACTTTGGGATGAATGTGGTCACGGGATCCTAGTGTTAGAGTTAGTAAATTCGTTTAACCCGAGTAGAAGATAGTTCAGAGTCCCAGAGTAAAGGTTGAGGTGTAAAAGATCCTAGTACCACCCAATGGCGACGTGGGCCCGTAAGACACACAGCCATGTTAGTAAAAAGTTTTGCAATGTCTAGACTCGACTTCGGCCAAGGAGTGTGGAAGGGGGATTCCTATAGGCAGTCAGCTCTGATACCAACTTGTGACGCCCCCGATTCAATCATACACTAATCATGCACGCAAACGTGTACGATCAAGATCAAGGACTCACGGGAAGATATCACAACACAACTCTAAAACATAAATAAGTCATACAAGCATCATAATACAAGCCAGGGGCCTCGAGGGCTCGAATACAAGTGCTCGATCATAGACGAGTCAGCGGAAGCAACAATATCTGAGTACAGACATAAGTTAAACAAGTCTGCCTTAAGAAGGCTAGCACAAACTGGGATACAGATCGAAAGAGGCGCAGGCCTCCTGCCTGGGATCCTCCTAAACTACTCCCGGTCGTCGTCAGCAGCCTGAACATAGTAGTAGGCACCTCCGGTGTAGTAGGAGTCATCGTCGATGGTGGCGTCTGGCTCCTGGGCTCTGGCATCTGGTTGCGACAACCAGAGAGAAAGGAAAGGGGGAAAGGGGGGAGAAAAGCAACCGTAAGTACTCATCCAAAGTACTCGCAAGCAAGGAGCTACACTACATATGCATGGGTATATGTGTAAAGGGCCATATCGGTGGACTGAACTGCAGAATGCCAGAATAAGAGGGGGATAGCTAACCCTGTCGAAGACTACGCTTCTGGCCACCTCCATCTTGCGGCATGTAGAAGAGAGTAGATGGTAAGTTCACCAAGTAGCATCGCATAGCATAAATCCTACCCGGCGATCCCCTCCTCGTCGCCCTGTTAGAGAGCGATCACCGGGTTATATCTGGCACTTGGAAGGGTGTGTTTTATTAAGTATCCAATTCTAGTTGTCATAAGGTCAAGGTACAACTCCGGGTCGTCCTTTTACCGAGGGACACGGCTATTCGAATAGATAAACTTCCCTGCAGGTGTGCACCACATAACCCAACACGCTCGATCCCATTTGGCCGGACACACTTTCCTGGGTCATGCCCGGCCTCGGAAGATCAACATGTCGCAGCCCCACCTAGGCACAACAGAGAGGTCAGCACGCCGGTCTAAATCCTATGGCGCAAGGGTCTGGGCCCATCGCCCATTGCACACCTGCACGTTGCGAACGCGGCCGTAAGCAGACCTAGCAACCTCCATTACAGAGGAAGTCACATTACGCGGTCCAATCTGGCGCGCGCCGCTCAGTCGTTGATGTCACGAAGGCTTCGGCTGATACCATGACGTCGAGTGCCCATAACTGTTCCCGCGTACTTGGTTAGTGCGTATAGGCCAGTGGCCAGACTCAGATCAAATATAGAGAACTCGTTAAGCGTGTTATTTTGAAGTAACCGCGAACGCCGACTAGGGCCAGGCCCACCTCTGTCCTAGGTGGTCTCAACCTGCCCTGTCGCTCCGACACCAAGATCCACACAGAGGGCCATTGGGACAAAGGTCCTTTCAGCCCCCAATCCGTGAATCACTCACGGGTACTCCTCGAGCTGACCCGACTTTAGTCACCACATGTATCATGTATAAAGTATATAGTATATACCCATGATCACCTCCCGAGTGATCACGGCCCGATAGTATAGCACAGCAGACGGACAAGAAGGTAGGGCCACTGATGGAATACTAGCATCTTATATTAAGCATGTAGGATTGCAGGTAAAGGTAACAACAGTAGTGGCAAAGACAGGCTATGCAGCAGAATAGGATTGACGGAAAGCAGTAACATGATACAGTCCTCTAATGCAAGCAGTATAGAGAAGAATAGGCGATATTTTGTGATCAAGGGGGGTGCTTGCCTGGTTGCTCTGGCAAGAAGGAGGGGTCGTCAACAGCGTAGTCAGACGGGGCACCAGCAGCAGCGTCGGTCTCGGAGTCTAGCGAGAGAAGAGGGGGAAGAAACAATAAATATAATGCAAACAAATGTATGACGATGCATGACATGACAAAGCGTGATGCTAGGTGCCCAATAGCGGTAGTAGGTGATACCGGCGAAGGGGGGAAACATCCGGGAAAGTATTCCCGGTGTTTCGCGTTTTCGGACAGATGAACCGGAGGGGAAAAGTTGCGAGTTCAATATGTTAGGGATGTGTGGCGGATGAACGGGCTGCGTATCCGGATTCGTCTCGTCAATCTGAACAACTTTCATGTAGAAAGTATTTTCATCTGAGCTATGGTTTATTTTATATTAATTTTAAAAGATTTAAATCATTTTTAGGATTTATTTAATTAATCTAGTTCAACATTATCCAGAATAGTTTTTGCTGACGTCAGCAGTCAACAAAGGTGTTGACTGGTCAAACTGACATGTGGGTCCCGTTCGTCATTGACTAGACTAACTATCATGATTAATTAGTTTAATTAATCAAAATTAATTAAGTTAATTAATTCTTAAGTTATTATTCATTTATTTTTTATTATTATTTTTAAATTTCCTTTTTTTTAACGTTCTGGGCGTGGGCCCTGTTTGTCATAGGCCAGAGGGCCTATCGGGCGTGGCCCGAACGGGCGTGCGGGCACTAGCGGGCGCCTGGGCGCTAACGGGCGCTGGAGGCGGGCGCGGCTAGGCTGGCCCCCGGCGCTGGCCGGGGCAAAGGTGAGCGCCGTGGGGGAGCAGGGGGGCGTGCGGCGTGGGGGCTCCGGCGGCCTGTGGCCGGTCGGGGCAGGGGGGTGCAGTGAAGGCGCGGAGGTGGCCGGTGGGAGCGATGCGGCGCGGCGGGGAGCTCCAGTGAGCAGCGGCCGGGCGAAGAAGGGGGTGGACGCGCGGCGCGTTCCTGGCTGCAGTGCGCGGGAGCACGCAGCGGCACAACGGCGAACGAGGGCAGCAGCGGAATCGGCCGGCGGCAGCGGCGCAAGCGGGGCGATGGACGAGGCACGACGTACGGGGAAGGAGCGGCAGGGGCGTGGAGTGGCATAGGCGTGGAGCCCCGCGGTCGGGAGTAGCGGCAACGCGGTTGCCGCGGGCTCAGCAGGCAGGGTGCGGCTGCCGGCGAGGCAAGGCAGGGCGACGGCGCGAGCGAGGTGTAGCGGGGAAGGCAGAGCTCGTGCAGCTTCGGGTGCGGTTGTGGCTGCGTGCGCGCGCGTGCACGTCGGCGCGAGGGAGTAGAGGCGGGCAGAGCGGCGGCATGCGGTGACCGTGCGGAGCGGAGGGAGGCGGGGCCTCACCGCGATTTGTAGGGTCGGGGGCAGCGGGGGTCAAGGTGGGAAGACGGGGACGATGCGCGTAGGGGAGGCAGTCCGGTGGAGAAGGCTCGGCGAGGTGGCCCCGGCGTCGAGCGGTGTTCCGAGCGGCGGTGGACGGCGATGGGCGTCGGGTTCGATCCCGATCCAGATCGGATCAGGAGGGGGAGAGAGCGATTGGGGAGGAGTGAAGCGGTTGGGCTAGGGTTTGGGTGTCGTGGGGGTTATGGAGAGTGGGGGTGCACTGGCCGGTTTGGGCGGCCTGGCTAGCAGCTGGGCCGACTGGCCCAGTGGGGGGGAGTTCTCTCTTTTATTTTATTTTGTTTTCTGTTTTGCATTTTCTTTTATTTATTTCTCTTTCCTGTTTTAATTCACTTTAAAATATTTAGACATCTTCTAAAAAATGTTTTATTCACAATAATTACCAGTGCAATATTTGGCACCCGTTGAACATTTTTGTTTCAATGTTTGAAGACATTTGTTTGTTTGCCATATTTTGAATTGATTTTTGAATTGGTTAACTAACGAAAGATTAGCAACAGTAACGTAGGTGACGTGGCATTGTTAACGTGGGATTACTGTAGCATGATTATTCGGACGTTACAGTTGCAGATTACTGTAGCATAATTATAGATGAAAGCTATTTTGGGACGCTAGTTTGGGAAGATGGTATGTATTGCCGTCCTTGACCACTTAAATTTGTTCATAGCATCCTTGCTCTTTTCCAGAAACATCATACATCAATATCACGGTTAGTAGTCTCAACTGTGGTATTGTCTGAATCTCAATGCAAAAATTCAGGACATGCATCATACCTATTGCTCCTTAGCTTCAATAAACTGAGCATTGTTGCCGTGGTTAGAAATTAAATCGGATGAAATTAACAATATAGTGTACAACAAGCCAGACGAAATCTGAGTTTATACATACCCTACGATCCATTGTGACCTGGTTACCATAGCATATAAAATTGTAGCTCAAAAGCTTGTGCCGGTTTTTACATTTTTTTACCGTGTTTCACTTTGGGCAAAAAAAAATCGTGAGTAAGCCTCAATCTTAGTCAGTGCACATTAGGCCGGAAGGCCAATTTGGCTGACAAAGAAGTCCACCCGGCTTAAATCTCTACTTTTATAAATAAATAAAAACCGAGTTGATGATGATGGTGTGTCCATCATCTTGTAATATAGACCGTTTGATCTATATCTGATGGATAGGAAGTCTCTGGAATAATCTGGCATGGTGGCTGCTACTAGCGCCGTCCATCCCCATGCCCCCACCCAGTCCGACCACCAGTCACCACCACGCCCCACTCCTCCTCATCTTATCTCTTATCTTTCTCGAGATATCATTTTTTCGATGAAATTCTCGAGATACCATTTTTCTGATAAAATTAAAATATCATTAGTTTTTACACATGAGATTAATCCTGCATGGATTAATCACAACATGTATTTTATTAAAAAAATGCATCTTAATGTTCCATGCAATGCACGGGCATCTTGCTAGTAGAAAAATAAAGTAAGGTGCAACACGCCTGCTCTCGTAGCCCCTTGCTGCATGCGAGATTGAACGGTCGACGCTCGCAGCGAGCCGAGGCCATGGCCGCTAGCTCCCCCTTCTTCTTAAGCTTTGCCACGGGCTGCCCAAGATCAAACTCGGTCGCCACGGTAGAGCGCTAGCCGCTACTGTCAGCTTCAACAGCAGCACTCGATCCTCCTCTTTCCTCGTTTCTCTTTCAGCGTCTGTATCTTCATTTGCTTATTGATTCCCGAAACACCATACCAGCATCAATTTTTGCCTCCCGTCCTCCACTGCAGCGGGGCCACCTTTCACCAGGTGTGTGACTTAAACGGGCCAAGGCGACTGGCCCAGGAGCCATAACACGCGGGTGCAAGCCCAAGTCGCGCAATGCTTTTGACTTAAACGGGCCAAGGCAACTGGCCCAGGAGCCATAACACGCGGGTGCAAGCCCAAGTCGCGCAATGCTTTTGACGTATAGGCAGCTGCCTACCACACCCACAAAGTCAATCCGTGCTTTATTATTAGGGATAGATAAATAATATATAATATGAATGCACTGTTTTGCACGCAAAAGATCAATTAGCAAAGGAAATATATGCTCAGGCAATAAAAATAATGGCCACACACACAAATAGGACATAACAGAAGACCACAGTAGCAGAAGATATCAACCCATAAATTGCGAGGGTTGTGATCTATTATGGATCCACTTTTGACACAATCGTGTACAACAAACTTCCCGAAATACCTGTGCCACGGACACAACATATAGATTTGCAATGAAGCAAACTACATTAACATGCCAGTCAAACTCTACTTTCTACTTTGTTGCCTAGGTGCCTGACAAGCGCATGTTAAAATACAAGACCGGGGAACAAGCATCAAATTTTGCAAAACACAAGATACTCAGTCGACCAAAATTGAGTGGACTGCACGGCAGCTGAGTTCCTCGTGTTGGTCACCGCATCTTGTAGTGTTGTGTTCTGGACACCTTGCACCTATTGCCGTTTATGGCGTATTTCAGCGTAATGTCGATGTCCCGAGGGTTCTTTTTGTTGTTTGCAACTGTCATGCTGCCCGACAGAGTCTCTCCCTCGCAGATAGTTACCACATCCTCGAGATACAGAACAGTCTGCTTCCAGTGAGTGGACTTTGATCTGGGCCCTGCAAACAGTAAATTGTGTGTACATTCATTACTACCGGATTGCTTGAAGAAAGGAGCTAGACAAGCGTACTTTGGATGATAAAAGGTGACGACAGACAAACCTGTCGAGAAGCCCATCAGCTTATGGCATTTGGTGAATGACACGTTAAAGTAAGCAACAAGAGCATGAATGAAGTCATTACGCTCTGCTACCAATTTGAACGGCACAGTAAATGATGCATCCCCAGATGACATCTTGGAAATATCCATCGTCTGAAACACGCATATCAAATAGACAAAAGGATTTAATCCGATCTGCCAATTGAACAGATATAATACAAAAACAAAAGATAACTTGGTTGAGAAGTACGCCATTACCTTCAGTAACTGACAGTTAGTGACGATCTGATTTTGATCCACAGTATCTACAAGTGGCTCCATCATTGCCTGTTTCTTAATACAGCTCATATCAAAGCCATACACATTATTCCAAACTGCAAGGGTAAAGAAACAACGCCATCAGAGAAATATAAATATGAGTTCAGGAAAACTTCTGAACACATGCTGCATGAAACTCATATGCAGATACTCCAGTGCACCATGCACCACCATACTTACATTCAATTTTGTCCTCCTTGTATTCTGCATCTTCAATTGCAGTAAGATGTAAAGAGGCTTTGTCTGGCAGGACAACACCATCATCAGCCTACACATAACAAAAAGTAATATAAGCTACAATCCCACAAAGTTCCAGTACAAAACAGCAGGTCCGAATATTCAATCAACGTTGCCTCTTGGAGTACCAAGTTAAAAGAAACAACAAAGAAGGAAATGTAAACACTTGAACCCTGTGAAGGGTCACTTACCAGCCATTTATCACGTGCAAAAAGAACAGTGTCCAACATATTCTCAAACAGGAGGAAATAACCCATCCATTCAGAGATTATGACATCTACTTTTGGGACAGGAAGCTCAATTTCTTCAACTTTCCCTTTTATTACCGTAATGACTGCAACGGAAGCACAATGTAAGTATATCACAACAAGAGATTAACATGCTATAAGAACTATCATAGAATAGATAGTAAAATGACAGGAAATCACCTTCAGAAAATCCATTTGTTTTCACAATTTCCTTTGCCATGTCCGCCATCTGTGAGCATTCAATCTGTAAATGAAAAGAACAACTCTATGTTAGGAAAATGAAAGAAGGTTAGAAGCATAGTAAGAAGTGACAATAAGTGTTCATTCAGCCAGAGTAAAATGACAAAAATAATCCCCTGCACCTCAAACTAAGGAATATCTGAAATCCCAAACTTCACAGGACAACATAGACAATCACTTTGTGTGCTTCATTTTTTTCCCTTCTTTTTTTGTGTGCATGTGTGGGTGGGGGATCAGGGGCTTGGTGTGCTATCTATTGAAATACGTACCCAGGAAAAACAAATGCAAGGCAACAGTAGGATAAACATAGGTAGGTCAATATTTTATGGCTCTTCATTACCAGAGACATGTTTTTTACATTATTTTCATGGTACTAGAATATATTGGTGGGCAAAGTTAACTATTTCATTCAGATCATAGATAGTTGGGTACACACAACTGTATGGAAGACAAGTGCTTCAGCCAATATACCAGTTTATTCAAATAATGGGCATTCATTACAATAGCTTTGGGTAACTAAATCACCATTGTAGACTTGAATTGAAAACATTAATTTAGTACACTGACCGCATAGACATGCTTAGCTCCTGCCTTCGCACAAAAAAGTGATAGGATACCGGTCCCAGCACCAACATCAAGGACTATTTTGTCCTTGAAAAGAAAGTTATTCTGGGTGATAACATTTTGATATGATCTTGTCCGAACAACATCTTTTAGCATTTCCTGCAATCAATACATGGAAAATAATTGGCACCACACATATTTGGTCGGCACATCTAAAGAGTAAAACAAGGACTATTATACAACGATGAAAAATTTAAAATTGCGAGAGAGAGAGAGGGGGGGGGGGGTGGTGTTTCATTCAGAACTGCTTACTTCATGAATACCTGCAAAACAAACACCAAGGGTAAAGTATGAGTACAAAATAAACTTATTGCAAAACAGACACTACATTTTAGACAGTTCATGGAAGTAAACACATATGACATAATAAAATAGTAAGTGATACACTCGATCCAGTAAGGAACTCAGGAACTATATAATTCGATGCTGATGATGTTTGCCAGTGCGAAACAGCATAAACATGGTAAACCCACCAATAAAAGAGCAAGACTTCAAAAGACCACCATCCTGACACTAGAACATGGCTAGACTATTAAACAGAACAAGAAAATGGCCCTTTTTCATACAATGTCACACTAAACCACAGCATAAAAAATTTAGCACCAAACAACTAGGCAGTAAACATGGGGACAAAAGGGTAACTAATACTCCCTAACAATAATAAGCACATGAAAGAAAACAAGTAGTAAGGACCACCAACCTTTACCACCACGCCATAACAAGCAACTACAATTTTTAAAATTGCAACTAATGAACAGCTTAACTAAAGGTCAAATTTTCATTCAGCAAAGCAACAACCTAAGGTCAAATTAAAAATGACGCCAACAAATATCTGGAGTATCAACAAAAGATTTCGAAGCAAGAACCAGTATAGCCTATAATGATATAATCTACCCAGAGCAATTGCAAATAAAACAATCAAAGCAAGAACCAGTATAGCCTATAATGATATAATCTACCCAGAGCAATTGCAAATAAAACAATCTCATTTTCACCAATCATCACGTTTATAGGGTGAGAATTAGTGTTTGATCCAACTGAGGGAAATCCTACAGTTCAGGTACACTAGTTGTTTCGCATGCTGCACTAGACCTGCGAAAGATCAAATCTTCGGCACCAATTTTTTCGCCAATACAACCGGACGATATAACACCTTATGCTCTCCGTAAACTAGTCAATCAAAGATTGAAAAAAAAAACCCAACGCTGGCTGTAACAGAAATCCACGGGAATCGGGCCGAGGGCGCGTACCGAAGTGGGAGTAGGAGTCGAAGTAGTAGTCGGCGCTGGTCTTGTCGTTGCCGATGACCTCCTCCCCGGGCGCGGCGGGGCCCTCCTCCACCTCCATCCCGACCTCCCCGGCCACCTCGTCGGCGTCCTCGAACCTGAGCCTGGACGCCGTCGCCTCCGCGAGGCCGCCGTTGGCGTCGCGGCTGCCGCTGCCCTTGCGCCGATCCATCTCGCCCGGCGCCGGTGGGTTTTGGGCTGGCTTGCTCGCTCGCTCGCTCTGGCGCGCCGCAAAGCAGGGGAGGCTGGGCTAGGGTAGGGTTTTGGGAGGGGAGGGAGGGACGGGACGGGAACGCGGAGGTTTTATATGGGTGGCCACCGTGGCGTAAATATCTCTCTCAGTCCGGCGTGCTGACTCCACCTTGTGTGGCTCCAACCGCAAAAGGAGTCACAGTCGGACTCCCACCTTGTGTGGCAAAATTCGGCAAAACTGCTGCCGTCGGTGACTATGGCTTGTGGCACATATTTGGAAAATAAAGTTACTCATGCATCTAAGTCTCTTCTCTATACTACTCCCTCCGTCCGGAAATATTTGTCATCAAAATGAATAAAAAAGAGATGTATCTAAATGTATTTTAGTTCTAGATACATTTTTTTGTCTATTTTGATGACAAGTATTTTCGGGCGGAGGGAGTACATATTTAAAAATACTGGAGTACTTATTTATTATTATTAGAAAAACATAATAACAGTAAGGTATTGAGAGTCTATCTTGAGATCAGTACCTTACTGCCACACCTCGTGTCTTCCATGAATTTTTATCTGATTTCTCTTCTTACGGACAGTAGTTGCATTATGAAAGAAAGAGGTATTATGGTCTCCGCGCAAACGCCAAGTTGCTCGTCTCTGTTGCAACCAATTAATTTCTGTCTAGCCTAACAAATCCCCTAACAAAACATGAACCTTCTTTTGTCGATATCTAGTATCTGCATTCATCGAGGCACAACACAACTTAGCGAGTTCTTTTTCAAAATTGTTGATTTGCTTGGCCCCTTTTAAGCCCTCTTTGACCCATGAAGATCAACATGCATCGCTTTTATGCGATCAGCTAGAGAGGGTTCAATGCCAACTAACTTTGTTTTATTCCATGCAGAGGTGACTATTTTTGTGACCGTTTCTTTCGGCATTCATCTAGCCTTGAACTTCCTTCTCCCTTCTGATTGCCAAAATTGCATCTAATTATAGTATTTTGTATCAAAGCAAAAGATCGGACGGTGATCTGAATGTAATTGCTCCTCGTTGGCAACAGACACTAGTGAAAAATTGAGCCCAACCGACTTCACACACAACCCGGTCCAATCTCTCTCTACTATCTCCTCTTCTCGAAGTGAACATATCACCTATGTACCGCATATTCTCCAAACCACAATCCACTAGATAATCCCTGAAATTTTGCATCATATGGTTTGGTCGGCCATTGCCTCCTCCTTTCTCACTTTCAGACAAGATTTCATTAAAATTATCAATCACGATCAAGGGGTGTGATATGTGGTGGTGAAGTCATTCAAGTAGCCCCAAGATAGGTGTCTTTGGTCCCATGATGGGCATTCATAGAAGCCCGTTAGGCACCGGTCCACTCCGTCCTCTCCAATGAACACGCCAATAAAATTTGGGTCAATATAATTTAAAATTGTTTCATTTATATGATTGCAAAATAGTTTAAGACCACCTCTACCATCACTCTCTACCACACCTAGGTCATCAAAGCCTAGTTTATCACGTAGATCATTTGCTTTGTTTTCTTCATTCATGTGAGCCTCCAATAGGAAGATCACATTCGCTCTCACCCGCCCTTAAAGGGCTAGGATCTCGCGATCTGCCATGGTCGAGAGCATTACCATGACAATTCCAGTCGATGTTTTTCATTTCTCCCAATGGTTCTCCACACCAGAGGTCACCGATCTTGTAGATGTGCTCTTGTCAATGGCCGATCCATCACCCATTAGCCTTTTTAGCGTTTTGTTGTGGGGTACCCGTGCCCCAATCCACCTGGATCATTAGTCTTCTTCTCCTTAAACTGGTCAACAATGTTGGTCATAACACATGGTTCAATAGGAGGGGCGACAATGACAAATTAGGATTTTCCACTTGCACACATATTGGTTCACAACTGCATTCTCCTAAGATGTTGGTTCACCACTTCATCATCTGAAGCTCCATGTTCTCATAGGATGTTTGAGATTTTCATCCTCACATATTGGTTCCCATTTGCATTCTCTTTAGGATCCGAGTTTGATACATAGGGAGGCGCACTTGAATTACCATGTGTACATAGCATTTCACTGCCAGCTTCTCATATGAAAGTTGCCATCTGGAGTTCTACCACGACCATAGCCAAGCCCAAACAAACTTGCTCCTCTCCCTCTGCCAAAATACTCGTTTGCATCATCAAACTCGTAACCCCGACCTCTGCCTCGGCCACTTCCTCTACCACGATCGCCATCTGTGAGAATGAAGTCATGACACTCCCATCTTGATTTGTCATGTTCACATCTCCACATTCTTAGTACCAATGCCCAAGGAGACCACATTTGCCATAGAAAGTGGGCAATTTTTCATATTCTACTTGGTATCGTTCTTTCCCTCGATTCTTTGTTGTGGGCACAAATCTCGTGAGTTTCTTGTTCACCTTGATTCTCGCAATTACTCGCACAAACTCGACAATAAACCTCGATGGGAGCTTGATATTGTTGGAAATATGCCCTAGAGGCAATAATAAATTGATTATTATTATATTTCCTTGTTCATGATAATCGTTTATTATCCATGCTATAATTGTATTGATAGGAAACTCAGATAGATGTGTGGATACATAGACAACACCATGTCCCTAGTAAGCCTCTAGTTGACTAGCTCGTTGATCAATAGATGGTTACGGTTTCCTGACCATGGACATTGGATGTCATCGATAACGGGATCACATCATTAGGAGAATGATGTGATGGACAAGACCCAATCCTAAGCATAGCACTAGATCGTGTAGTTCGTATGCTAAAGCTTTTCTAATGTCAAGTATCATTTCCTTAGACCATGAGATTGTGCAACTCCCGGATACCGTAGGAATGCTTTGGGTGTACCAAACGTCACAACGTAACTGGGTGGCTATAAAGGTACACTATAGGTATCTCCGAAAGTGTCTGTTGGGTTGGCACGAATCGAGACTGGGATTTGTCACTCCGTGTAAACGGAGAGGTATCTCTGGGCCCACTCGGTAGGACATCATCATAATGTGCACAATGTGATCAAGGAGTTGATCACGGGATGATGTGTTACGGAACGAGTAAAAGAGACTTGCCGGTAACGAGATTGAACAAGGTATCGGGATACCGACGATCGAATCTCGGGCAAGTATCGTACCGCTAGACAAAGGGAATTGTATACGGGATTGATTAAGTCCTTGACATCGTGGTTCATCCGATGAGATCATCGTGGAACATGTGGGAGCCAACATGGGTATCCAGATCCCGCTGTTGGTTATTGACCGGAGAGTCATCTCGGTCATGTCTGCATGTCTCCCGAACCCGTAGGGTCTACACACTTAAGGTTCGGTGACGCTAGGGTTATAGAGATATTAGTATGCGGTAACCCGAAAGTTGTTCGGAGTCCCGGATGAGATCCCGGACATCAGGAGGAGTTCCGGAATGGTCCGGAGGTAAAGAATTATATATAGGAAGTACTATTTCGGCCATCGGGACAAGTTTCGGGGTCACCGGTATTGTACCGGGACCACCGGAAGGGTCCCGGGGGTCCACCGGGTGGGGCCACCTGCCCCGGGGGCCACATGGGCTGTAGGGGGTGCGCCTTGGCCTACATGGGCCAAGGGCACCAGCCCCAAGAGGCCCATGCGCCAAGAGAAGAGAAAAAGGGGAGAGTCCTAAAAGGGGAAGGCACCTCCGAGGTGCCTTGGGGAGGATGGACTCCTCCCCCCCTTGGCCGCACCCTTCCTTGGAGGAAGGGGCAAGGGCTGCGCCTCCCCCTCTCCCTTGGCCCTATATATAGTGGGGAAAAGGAGGGCAACCATACCTAAGCCCTGGCGCCTCCCTCTCCCTCCCGTGACACATCTCCCTCCTCCCGCAGCGCTTAGCGAAGCCCTGTTGGAATCCCGCTACTTCCACCACCACGCCGTCGTGCTGTTGGATCTCCATCAACCTCTCCTCCCCCTTGCTGGATCAAGAAGGAGGAGACGTCGCTGCTCCGTACGTGTGTTGAACGCGGAGGTGCCGTCCGTTCGGCGCTAGGATCATCGGTGATTTGGATCACGACAAGTACGACTCCATCAACCCCGTTCTCTTGAACGCTTACGCGCGCGATCTACAAGGGTATGTAGATCCACTCCTCCCTCGTTGCTAGATGACTCCATAGATAGATCTTGGTGACACGTAGGAAAATTTTGAATTTCTGCTACGTTCCCCAACAGTGGCATCATGAGCTAGGTTTATGCGTAGTTTCTATGCATGAGTAGAACACAAAGTAGTTGTGGGCGTTGATTTTGTTCAATATGCTTGCTGTTACTAGTCTTATCGTGATTCGGCGACATCGTGGGATGAAGCGGCCCGGACCGACCTTACACGTACTCTTACGTGAGACAGGTTCCACCGACTGACATGCACTAGTTGCATAAGGTGGCTAGCGGGTGTCTGTCTCTCCTACTTTAGTCGGATCGGATTCGATGAAAAGGGTCCTTATGAAGGGTAAATAGCAATTGGCATATCACGTTGTGGTTTTGCGTAGGTAAGAAACGTTCTTTTTAGAAACCCATAGCAGCCACGTAAAACATGCAAACAACAATTAGAGGACGTCTAACTTGTTTTTGCAGGGTATGCTATGTGATGTGATATGGCCAAAAGGATGTGATGAATGATATATGTGATGTATGAGATTGATCATGTTCTTGTAATAGATGATCATGGAGCCCCAAGATGGAGATCAAAGGAGCTATATGATATTGGCCATATCATGTCACTATTATTTGATTGCATGTGATGTTTATCATGTTTATACATCTTATTTGCTTAGAACGACGTTAGTAAATAAGATGATCCCTCATTACAATTTCAAGAATGTGTTCTCCCCTAACTGTGCACCGTTGCTAAAGTTCGTCGTTTCGAAGCACCACGTGATGATCGGGTGTGATAGATCCTTACGTTCACATACAACGGGTGTAAGACAGTTTTACACATGCAAAACACTTAGGGTTGACTTGACGAGCCTAGCATGTGCATAGACATGGCCTCGGAACACAGAAGAGCGAAAGGTCGAGCATGAGTCGTATGGAAGATACGATCAACATGAAGATGTTCACCGATGTTGACTAGTCCGTCTCACGTGATGATCGGACACGGCCTAGTTAACTCGGATCATGTAATCGCTTAGATTACTAGAGGGATGTCTATCTGAGTGGGAGTTCATAAGATGAACTTAATTATCCTGAACATAGTCAAAAGGTCTTCGCAATTTAAGTCGTAGCTCGCGCTTCGGTTCTACTGTTTAGATATGTTCCTAGAGAAAAATTAGTTGAAAGTTGATAGTAGCAATTATGCGGACTAGGTCCGTAAACTGAGGGATTGTCCTCATTGCTTCATAGAAGGCTTATGTCCTTAATGCACCGCTCAGTGTGCTGAACCTCGAACGTCGTCTGTGGATGTTGCGAACATCTGACATACACATTTTGATAACTACGTGATAGTTCAGTTAAACGTCTTAGAGTTGAGGCACCGAAGACGGTTTTTTGAAACGTCGCGAAACATATGAGATGTTTCGAGGGCTGAAATTGGGATTTCAGGCTCGTGCCCACGTCAAGAGGTATAAGACCTCCGACGATTTTCTTAGCCTGCAAACTAGGGAGAAAAGGTCAATTGTTGAACTTGTGCTCAGATTGTCTGAGTACAACAATCGCTTGAATCGAGTAGGAGTTGATCTTCTAGATGAAATAGTGATGGTTCTCCGAAGTCATTACCACCAAGCTGCTAGAGCTTCGTGATGAACTATAATATATCAGGGACATATATGATGATCCTTGAGATATTCGCGATGTTTGACACCGCAAAAGTAGAAATCAAGAAGGAGCATCAATTGTTGATGGTTGGTGAAACCACTAGTTTCAAGAAGGGCAAGGGAACAAAGGGATACTTCATGAAATGGCAATTCAGCTGCTGCTCTAGTGAAGAAACCCAAGGTTGAACCCAAACCCGAGACTAAGTGCTTCTGTAATAAGGGGAACAGCCACTGGAGCAGAGTTACCCTAGATACTTGGTAGATGAGAAGGTTGGCAAAGTCGATAGAAGTATATTGGATATACATTGTGTTAATGTGTACTTTACTAGTACTCCTAGTAGCACCAGGGTATTAGATACCGGTTCGGTTGCTAAGTGTTAGTAACTAGAAATAAAAGCTACGGAATAAACGGAGACTAGCTAAAGGTGAGCTGACGATATGTGTTGGAAGTGTTTCCAATGTTGATATGATCAAGCATCGCACGCTCCCTCTACCATCGAGATTGGTGTTTGCGTTGAGCATAGACATGATTGGATTATGTCTATCGCAATACAGTTATTCATTTAAGGAGAATAATGGTTACTCTGTTTATTTGAATAATACCTTCAATGGTCTTACACCTAAAATGAATGGTTTATTGAATCTCGATCATAGTGATACACATGTTCGTGCCAAAAGATATAAGATAGTAATGATAGTACCACCTACTTGTGGCACTGCCACTTAAGTCATATCGGTATAAAACGCATGAAGAAGCTCCATGTTGATGGATCTTTGGACTCACTCATTTTTGAAAGGATTGAGACATGCGAACCATGTTTGTTGGTAGATATGCATGAAGAAACTCTATACAGATGGATCGTTTGGACTCACTTGATTTTGAATCACTTGAGACATGCAAATCATACCACATGGGCAAGATGACTGAAAGCCTCGTTTTCAGTAAAATGGAACTAGAAAGCAACTTGTTGGAAGTAATACATTTTGATGTGTGCGGTTCAATGAGTGCTGAGGCATGTAGTGGATATCGTTATGTTCTTACTTCACAGATGACTTGAGTAGATGTTGAGTATATTTACTTGATGAATCACGAGTCTGAATTATTGAAAGGTTCAAGTAATTTCAGGGTGAAGTTGAAAGATCGTCGTGACAAGAGGATAAAATATCTATGATATGATCATAGAGATGAATATCTGAATTACGAGTTTGGCACAGAATTAAGACATTGTGGAAATTGTTTCACAACTAATACAGCCTGGAACACCATAGTGTGATGGTGTGTCCGAACATCATAATTGCACCCTATTGGATATGATGCATACCATGATGTCTCTTATCGAATTACCACGATAGTTTATGGATTAGGCATTAGATACAACCACATTCACTTCAAAGTAGGGCACCATGTAATTCCGATGAGATGACACCATATGAACTATGGTTTAGAGAAACCTAAGCTGTCATTTCTTAAAAGTTTGGGGCTGCGACGCTTATGTGAAAAAGTTTCAGGCTGATAAGCTCGAACCCGAAGCGGATAAATGCATCTTCATAGGACACCAAAACAGTTGGGTATACCTCCTGTCTTAGATTCGAAAGCAATAAGGGATTGTTTCTAGAATCGGGTTCTTTCTCGAGGAAAAGTTTCTCTCGAAAGAATTGAGTGAGAGGATGGTGGAGACTTGATGAGGTTATTGAACCGTCTCTTCAACTAGTGTGTGGCAGGGCACAGGAAGTTGTTCCTGTGGCACCTACACCAATTGAAGTGGAAGCTTATGATAGTGATCATGAAACTTCAGATCAAGTCACTACCAAACCTCGTGGGATGACAAGGATGCGTACTACTTCAGAGTGGTACGTAATCCTGTCTTGGAAGTCATGTTGCTAGACAACAATGAACCTACGAGCTATGGAGAAGCGATGGTGGGCCCGGATTCCGATAAATGGCTCGAGGCCATAAAATCCGAGAGAGGATCCATGTATGAAAACAAAGTGTAGACTTTGGCAGAACAGCTCGATGGTCGTAAGGCTGTTGAGTGCAGATGGATTTTAAAAGGAAGACGGACAATGATGGTAAATGTCACCATTAAGAAAGCTCGACTTGTCGTTAAGAAGTTTCCGACAAGTTCAAGGAGTTGACTACGGTGAGACTTTCTCACTCGTAGCGATGCTAAGAGTCTGTTGGAATTATATTAGCGATTACTGCATTATTTATGAAATCTTGCAGATAGGATGTCAAAACATTGTTTCCTCGACGATTTTTTGAGGAAAGGTTGTATGTGATACAAACCGGAAGGTTTTGTCAATCCTGAAAGATGCTAATAAGTATGCAAAGCTCCAGCAATCCTTCTAGGGACTGGAGTAAGCATCTCGGAGTTGGAATGTATGCTTTGATAAGATGATCAAAGTTTTGGGTGTATACAAAGTTTATGAGAAACTTGTATTTCCAAAGGAGTGAGTGGGAGCACTATAGAATTTCTGATAAGTATATGTTGTTGACATATTGTGGATCAGAAATGACGTAGAATTTCTGGAAAGCATATAGGGTTATTTGGAAAGTGTTTTTCAATGGAAAGCCTGGATTAAGCTACTTGAACATTGAGCATCAAGATCTATAAGGATAGATCAAAACGCTTAATGGTACTTTCAAATGAGCACGTTCCTTGACATGATCTTGAAGGTGTTCAAGATAGATCAGTCAAAGAAGGAGTTCTTGCCTGAGTTGTAAGGTATGAAGTTAAGACTTAAAGCTTGACCACGGCAGAATAAAGAGGAAGGACGAAGGTCGTCCCCTATGCTTTTATCATAGGCTCTCTACAGTATGCTATGCTGTGTACCGCACCTGAAGTGTGCCTTGCCATGAGTCAGTCAAGGGGTACAAGAGTGATCCAAGAATGGATCACAGGACAGCGGTCAAAGTTATCCTTAGTAACTAGTGGACTAAGGATTTTTCTCGATTATGGAGGTGATAAAGAGTTCGACGTAAAGAGTTACGTCGATGCAAGCTTAACACCTATCCGGATAGCTCTGAGTAGAGATACCGGATACGTATAATGGAGCAACAATTTAGAATAGCTCCAAGTAGAACAGTTATTTGAAATGGCTCCAAATATAGCGTAGTAGCTGCATCTACAAGATGACATAGAGATTTGCGAAGTACATACGGATCTGAATGTTGCAGACCCGTTGACTAAAACCTCTCTCACAAGCAACATGATCAAACCCAGAACTCTTTGAGTGTTAATCACATAGTGATGTGAACTAGTAAACTCTTTGGATGTTGGTCACATGGCGATGTGACCTGTGAGTGTTAATCACATGGCGATGTGAACTAGATTATTGACTCTAGTGCAAGTGGGAGACTGTTGGAAATATGCCCTAGAGGCAATAATAAATTGATTATTATTATATTTCCTTGTTCATGATAATCGTTTATTATCCATGCTATAATTGTATTGATAGGAAACTCAGATAGATGTGTGGATACATAGACAACACCATGTCCCTAGTAAGCCTCTAGTTGACTAGCTCGTTGATCAATAGATGGTTACGGTTTCCTGACCATGGACATTGGATGTCATCGATAACGGGATCACATCATTAGGAGAATGATGTGATGGACAAGACCCAATCCTAAGCATAGCACTAGATCGTGTAGTTCGTATGCTAAAGCTTTTCTAATGTCAAGTATCATTTCCTTAGACCATGAGATTGTGCAACTCCCGGATACCGTAGGAATGCTTTGGGTGTACCAAACGTCACAACGTAACTGGGTGGCTATAAAGGTACACTATAGGTATCTCCGAAAGTGTCTGTTGGGTTGGCACGAATCGAGACTGGGATTTGTCACTCCGTGTAAACGGAGAGGTATCTCTGGGCCCACTCGGTAGGACATCATCATAATGTGCACAATGTGATCAAGGAGTTGATCACGGGATGATGTGTTACGGAACGAGTAAAAGAGACTTGCCGGTAACGAGATTGAACAAGGTATCGGGATACCGACGATCGAATCTCGGGTAAGTATCGTACCGCTAGACAAAGGGAATTGTATACGGGATTGATTAAGTCCTTGACATCGTGGTTCATCCGATGAGATCATCGTGGAACATGTGGGAGCCAACATGGGGATCCAGATCCCGCTGTTGGTTATTGACCGGAGAGTCATCTCGGTCATGTCTGCATGTCTCCCGAACCCGTAGGGTCTACACACTTAAGGTTCGGTGACGCTAGGGTTATAGAGATATTAGTATGCGGTAACCCGAAAGTTGTTCGGAGTCCCGGATGAGATCCCGGACGTCACAGGAGTTCCGGAATGGTCCGGAGGTAAAGAATTATATATAGGAAGTACTATTTCGGCCATCGGGACAAGTTTCGTGGTCACCGGTATTGTACCGGGACCACCGGAAGGGTCCCGGGGGTCCACCGGGTGGGGCCACCTGCCCCGGGGGCCACATGGGCTGTAGGGGGTGCGCCTTGGCCTACATGGGCCAAGGGCACCAGCCCCAAGAGGCCCATGCGCCAAGAGAAGAGAAAAAGGGGAGAGTCCTAAAAGGGGAAGGCACCTCCGAGGTGCCTTGGGGAGGATGGACTCCTCCCCCCCTTGGCCGCACCCTTCCTTGGAGGAAGGGGCAAGGGCTGCACCTCCCCCCTCTCCCTTGGCCCTATATATAGTGGGGAAAAGGAGGGCAACCATACCTAAGCCCTGGCGCCTCCCTCTCCCTCCCGTGACACATCTCCCTCCTCCCGCAGCGCTTAGCGAAGCCCTGTTGGAATCCCGCTACTTCCACCACCACGCCGTCGTGCTGTTGGATCTCCATCAACCTCTCCTCCCCCCTTGCTGGATCAAGAAGGAGGAGACGTCGCTGCTCCGTACGTGTGTTGAACGCGGAGGTGCCGTCCGTTCGGTGCTAGAATTATCGGTGATTTGGATCACGACGAGTACGACTCCATCAACCCCGTTCTCTTGAACGCTTCCGCGCGCGATCTACAAGGGTATGTAGATCCACTCCTCCCTCGTTGCTAGATGACTCCATAGATAGATCTTGGTGACACGTAGGAAAATTTTGAATTTCTGCTACGTTCCCCAACAGATATGAACCTAACTATCTTTCCCATGGGCATGCGCATCCCTTCAATGGTCGGATCCTTCACGAAATCATTTGGTAACTTATGAACCTGCCCCCGTACTGGGAGCTTGTTTAGAATCACCGGCACTAGGTTTAAAAATCATCATATTCTTCTATAAAAAGTCTAGAATCATCACATTCTTGCTCCTCTCCCTCCCGGGGGCGTTGTCGCGGAGCTTAGGTGTTTTAGGGCTTGTGTACCGTTGTACCCAGGTCTTCCTTTGTTCTCTTTTGATATCGTAGTTGCATGTGTCTCGCGTGATCCGATTTATCCTGAGATCGGCGTTGTACGAGGGCTACCCATCATTTTGTATCATTTGGCCGTGTACTATGTTTTTTTTTTGCTTTATATATAAAGCGGGGGTGAAAATCTGTTTCGAGAGATAAGAAGTGCTTGATTACTGAATAACCACGGCACCATATTCATTGCTTCTTTACAATCTCCTAAGCACCTGATTTGGACTATGAATATATTTCCATCCACTCTTCTTCATAACATTTCCTTTACTGGATTTCATGAAAAGCGCATGTCCACAAAGAGGGGGCTAGGGCTAAACCCAGGTATGGACCTTCGCGGTCGATAGCCACTTTTGCCTTCTCTAGTGGATCAGAGATTTCTTCTTCCCACACACGCTCTGCTTAGTTTTCTTCTTACGAATGCAATTTCTCCTGAAGAGCCTCGATAGAATGCCTAGCAGACCTATCCAAAAATCCAAAAACGCTTTTCTCGCCCATGTTTCTTGCCATGGTGATCAAAGTTGTGCCAGCGAAGCTGTAGCAACCCCTTCCACCCAGTTGAGAGGACCTAGGAATAGAGAAGAACCGTGGAGGAAGATTGAAGGATGAAGAAACTCTTGAAGACATACGACATGCTGCTGACGAAGGACAAGAAAACCCTAGATATTATGCCAGGGCCGTCGGTAGTAGCCGTCCCGAATCGTTTAGAGTCTCAACCTAACAAAATTAAGGATGAACAAGTTCAAATCGACTCGTTGTCACGTTGGCAAAACAAGATAATTTTTTTTCCTTCTGGTTGGTAAAGCCAAAAATGTGTTAAATTTTGCAAGAAATTTGGCCAAACATCCATCCAAACCATCCCCACCCGTCCACCCCCTCGCGTATTCCGCCGCCACGCCGCCGCGGCGCCCTTCCCGCCGTCGCGAGCCGTATCTTTCGGCAACACACACACACGAAGCCGCCCACACGCCATGGAGGAGACCGAGGCTAAGAAGCCCACCCCCGCATCCCCCCTCTTCTCCTTCTCCAACCCCAGCGCCTCCTTCGGCTTCGGGTTCGGCGCCGCGCCCGGCCCTCCCCCTCCGCCTCCGCCGCCAGCTGTCGAGGTCCTCCTCTCCGAGGTATTTCCCCTCCGCTTCATCCCTCTTCGTGCTCTTCCCGGCGCAAGGTTCGATCTCGCCTTGTTTGCCTTGCAGGAATCACCCGTCGCGGCCGGCAACTTGGAGCCTGTGGTGGTTGACGACTCCCTATCGATCTACAAGGTGCGATTCAGAAATGCCCACCTTGTGTTTGCGGAAGTGCCTCTGTCGCTCTGTAGTCCAGCAAAAACTGTAGAGTATGCTAGGATTCTGGTGTGTGAGAAAAATGCAGGCCATAATGTATTACTTGATAACTCTGCAACCCGTGTGTGACGAATGACACGATGATCGGTTGATCATTGAGCATGCAATGCAAGCATTAGGGCGGCTTTATGTTTTGGCAGCCTCGGTGCTTATTTTACTTCTGTACCATCTCTCATTTGTATGCCAGTTGAACTGCAAACACTTGAGAAATGATTAAATGCCACCACATCCATTGTGGCGTACCTGCTTTATGCTACATTGAAAGTGTAGAGCTATTGCAAGTGCGAACTGAAGTGAGGATGATAGGATCAAGATCGAGCATGCCAAATGAGTTTCTTGGGCTGTTGCAGAACTGTTTCGGGAGCTTGCTGTAGTTACTACTTGTGCTACTGCTAATAAAAACAGCCTGTTGTATGTGATGTTCAATTGTATTGAAACTTGGGACTGCAATTCTGCAAGTAAACAACAGTCAACAACATTTGACAAAAAACATCATAGTATTTTGAGACTATCTTGGTTCTTAAATGGTCAGGTACATTTGTTTTCTTAGCTATCATTCTGTCTTTTGATCTAATGGCTTGATGATCCCCATTGAAATTGTAGGTGAATTACACTGATAAATACATATCAATACTTGAAAACTCCTGATTATAAATATGTATAGTGGTTACAGATGCATCCTCCAGTCCTGTTTAATTCGTATAGGTTGTAGTCTTTTCCAGTTAGTTGGTTCTGTGACTATGAACGAATTGTATAGAATAATCATTGGCATTTTGTTCTGGACTTCTACTACATTATTGTGGGTAAATTTTACCTTTTCCCCCTGTTTTATTGGTTATGCAAATATCTCCCTGGAGTTCAGGAAATGAGGAAGCTTGCAATAACATTTTGTGTGACCTTAAATTGGAAAATATATATTCTATTTTGGTAAGCTGTGTTGTTTGTTAGTCACTGTTGTTTTAGATTAGCCTCAGTTGAGTTGGATTTCTTTTGTTAAGATTAGGGTCAGCTATCCTGTGTGTACTACATATATATACCTCATCCCGTAACAGTGGCGTACACTGCACAGTGTTCACGCATGCCAGGTGGCCCTAATCTCAGCCAACAGAATAAAGGGGTAGGAATAGTGTTTGTCATGACGTTAGAGGTGGAGTAAGATGGCAATACCTTAACAACAGGAGGTAATGATTTAATTAGATTCTGAGCAATCATAGATGGAAGTAGTTTTTTTTAGTCAGATTATATCGGCTATATAAGGACTAAAAGGAGACTTAGTTTAGCATTATTAATCAAGAAATAAGCAAAATTCTTCATTCTACCTCGGTTCTCAATGGGGCCTCACAGCCTTGCTCTGCTGTGTGGCTGACTGTTCAAGGGCGGGCGCCCTATGTCGCTCCTCGGAGCTGTACCTGAGCAGTACCTCTTCCCAACAGAAGGTTTCTTTGTATGATTAGGCTGCTGCTACAATTGAATTCACGTTGAATAGCCTTATTTTATTCTTTGCTCATCATGATCTTTGTTGGGCATGGGTATGTGAGTACGGAGAAAAAGCGAGACACTTTTGTACTATTCAGTTTTTCTGTGTTACAGGGTTATGGTTGATCAAGAAAGGATAAATTTATGAATATTGCGAGTCTGTTTGTTAATGCTCACTACATACTTGATGCTTTACCAAGGGAAGCAAGAACACAGGAAACTTCATGAAACATTGCAGGATTTTTAATATGCTAATCTTCCCACCTGTTCTCTCCCCCAACCCCAATTAAAGAAAAGGAAAACATGTTGCTTCTTTAGCCATGAAATAGTTTTCTAGGACATGCATTGACTCTTTTCTTGTGAAGTTCGGGCCAAAATGACATTGCATTGCACCCATCCACACTTGGAGCAAATATGTCATCAGGTCAACTACAGCTATTCCAAACTTATATGGAATAGTTTTATATAAAAGCTTTTCCTGTTCTTTCACCATATTCCACACGTCATTGTTAGATCCTTATGCTGGTGTAAACTAACCTGTTCTCCTCCTTCATCCTATTTATTAGGGGAGAGTTAACACCTCTGATGTTTTGGGGGTAAAAAACTCTGATTTGGTTCCAGGAAAATATGAAGGTGAAGGCTGAATGCATATTGTTATTTGCAGCATGTTTTGTCATAGTTGTGAACCTGACAATTTCCATGGGTCCTAGGGGGGTTGAAACTGTGGGAAGGATCATTGGACTTGGTGAAAACCCTAAATTCAGACATCAAAGATGATCGATTGCTTATGGAAGGCAAACACGTACTAGAGGTGGGATACTTGCTCTAAGATTATACGTATTGTCAACATTTTGTGTACACTTGGAAGTTCTGTTAAATATTTAGATCTTGTTTCTTCCGAATGTATTTGGCCTACGTTTTCTTGGTGCAGTTTCTCTCTCCTCTCTCCTCTCTCCAGCTAATAGTGTACTCTACTATGATATCTAGCTTACAATGCTACTTAAAGTCTTCGACCAATTGTTGATACAGATAATTATAAGCTGAGAAACAGTTCATTCAGATAATTCCTTACATTATCTATCTCTGTGATTCTTCAGCTAGGATGTGGACATGGCCTCCCTGGCATCTTTGCAGGTCTGAAGGTATATCAATCTGTTCTCCCCTTTGGCATTGTTTAAACAATTCCTCAACTATATCAATTTCTTAGAACTTCAAACTTTCAGGGTGCTGCTCTAGTTCACTTCCAAGATTTCAATGCTGAGGTCCTTAGGTGCCTTACCATCCCAAATGTAAAAGCTAATCTGTTCAAGGAATCATCTGAAACATCTAGGAGTGTTGGTTTTTATGCTGGTGATTGGAGTGAAATCGACAAGTTACTTCTTCGCGGAGATGCTGTCCAGGATAAAACAACCAATCTTCACACAGAAAATGAAGGGCATAGAGGCTACAATATCATCCTGATGGCTGAGACTGTGTATGCATTGGATTCACTTCCTAGTCTCTACAGGCTCATCAAGAAGGTCAACATCCGAGATCTTCCTTTACTATTTTTTTTCTTTCCATTACTCTAGTTTGCTAAATATTAATTGTTGCTCACATCTCTAAAACCTTTTGCAGTGCTTACACTACCCTAGTGGTGTAGTTTATATGGCAGGGAAAAAGCATTACTTTGGTGTAGGTGGCGGCACAAGGCAATTTCTACGCTTGGTTACAGAAGATGGTAAGAATTTGTTAGCCATCTGGTATTTATTCATGTACCTATATTTTTATCTGTAGTGGCATGCATATTTTGCACACTGATGTGATGAAAGGCTGGAGAAAAACGTCAATACTTTTTGTACAGTGGTCACGGATTTTTTAGTGTTTCTCCTCTACCAAACTACATGTTGTTTATAATGAATTTGCATGTCAAGATCTGTGCATTATTGCTTTGAAGCTGAGTATCAAGCACATGTGTTTTTTATAAGATAAGGAAGGAACTTGCATCCTGCATGTGGATTAAACTATCCTTCGTTAAATGCATCACATGACGAAACCATAGGCCAGCTGTTAACACTCAGATGCATGACTTCTTTGGATTCATGATGTGAATTTTGTGTTAAGAGTTGCATGTGTTGTGGTGTCCATGCATTTGCTTACTAGTTCCTTTCTTGTCCTTTAGGTGCCATGCAGTCGGACCTGCTTGCTGAAGTTACTGACGGATCATCCAATGTTAGGGAGGTTTGGAAATTCTCATTCAAGTAGACAAGCATGGCCTCTGTGATTGCTGTATCAGATACAAAACGTGTAGCGGGCTCCATATTGGTAGAGTGTGAGCCTTGGTTTAGCCGTATCATGGTGTTTTAATGCACTGTTAGTTCCAAGTTGATTGTTCATGAACTCTTGAGAAGTCATACAAGTACTTGAGTCCTATCTCTGAATTACTGACTCTTAAAACCGGTGTACCCTTTCCTCTGAGATGTGAATCCTCCATGATGGCCCGCCTGTACCATCTCACAACTTTGACAAAAGCAGCACTTTTTATTGCCCACGGTAGCAAAGATTCTTGGGAATTCCAGTGGCAGACAGAGCTGATTGAGTGGCGATAGCAACTGACAAGTCATCAAAAAGAGTAACAAGAAACAAAATTTGTGCCCCCATACTTTACCTCCTTTGTCCAGATGCCATGATACACACCATGCTCGCTTTCCTGGCAACCAGAGGAAATACTCCAACGTACCCCCACAAGATAATTTTGGGAGAGGTGTGGGTGAGGAAGAAGGGGCATGGATGTGAGAGGGTGGCTAGGCCCATGTGGCACGAGGAATCAAACATTAGGGCGACCTTTGTCCTCTTGTTTCATGTGTCAATGTTTCTAATTATCGGCGCCGTACGACTTTGGTCGGGGTCACTCCATGTGCAAGCTACTGCTCTATTGTCCTCCCTCAAGATGATCTGCATCTTCCTTGCTTGTAGAGTCTACTATATCTTGG
The DNA here is from genome assembly GCF_003073215.2 of Triticum urartu. Classification (NCBI taxonomy): domain Eukaryota; kingdom Viridiplantae; phylum Streptophyta; class Magnoliopsida; order Poales; family Poaceae; genus Triticum; species Triticum urartu. The sequence goes on along the minus strand of NC_053026.1, from coordinate 377,271,530 downwards.
CCTTGCAGGTTGCAGCCTTTCCCCTTGAGCTGCAATGATGGGGCTGCAGGACACGGGCAGCGGCCGGAGGGGCAGCTTCTTCCAGTACCAGCGGCTGGAATGCCGGGACGACGGGGCCACCCCGCGGCCCAGGCAGCGGCGGTGGCTGCCGTCTCTGACGACTGGTAAGGCGGCCTGCTCCTGCTTCTTCCATCTCAAGAAGCTCAGGTGGAGCAGGATCACTTCGGTCCTCCTGCCGAGGAAGGTCTCCGAGCCCTCCTCCTCCAAGATCCGCCATGCAAGCGTGGCGCACGCTGAGGATGCCTGCCCGAGCATCGTCTTCCTGTCGCAGTGGGGGCTGCCGGTGCTCTCTGGCCCGTCGGTGGCCGGTAACAGGGGCAAGCACTCCCGTGGGAAGGGCTACTGAGAGGCAGCAGCAGAGGCTTCTGCACATTTTCCAGGTGTCGTCTCTGTTCCTAGCGACATATGCGTGTGTATGATGTGGTATATATCTAGCTGATCCTGTAAATCGGATTGTGTTCGTTGCTCTGTGCCGGGGTAGATCTGGGATCGGGTGTACCCTGCTGATCGATCGTGTCTGTGCGAAAAAATGTAGGTCGATTTTAAGTTGATGCCAGGCATAAGTACAAGCAAGACTCACTCACAGCTGTGTCGATTGCTCTTCTCCCATGAGCCACTCTACGTTTCTGAAACGGGGGTTAGATTGATAGCCAGATAGGCACCGCCTGCAACGCATGAACCTTTGCATGTTGCCGTGGAAAGCGAACTGATTTTCGTGAAATTCCTTTTGGCTAAAAAAAAGAAGCTCAAAATGGGGTGAAAAGAATGGCACTAATGGAATGCTGTGCTTTGCGGTTTGCTTCCACTGCGGCTCTACTGCTGTTGGCCTAGGAGCGAGAAACGGTGTTCTGATTTGTGCGACCTTGAGCCGTCAACTAGATGATGGACGGTCTCCTTTACTCCACGACACCACACCTCCCCCGTTCTTTTCCCTCGAGACGCACAACTGGTGCTCGTGCTCTTAAAAAGCTACTGTACCAGTACTCACTCCGGTCCTTTTTACTATTAGAATTCTCTAAAGTCAAACTTCATAAAGTCTGACCATATTTATATGAAAAAATATCAACATCTGCCATGCTAAAATTATACAATATGAAACTTTAAGTCATGACACATCTATTGATATTGATTTCAGATTATGAATGTTGATAATTTTTTCTATAAAGTTGGTCAAACTTTACGAGGCTTGACTTCAGTCAAATCTTGTATACGAACTAAAAAGGACCGGAGGAAGTACTATGCATACAACCACGTCAAAAAAGTACTCTCTCTGTAAACAAATGTAAGAGCATTTAGATCATTACAAAAATAAGAGCGTTTAGATCACTACTTTAATGATCTAAACGCTCTTATATTTATGGGAAGTACCATCAATACAACTGATGTCTCATATTGCTGCATTTCGGATGCTCTTTGAACATAATAAGGCCATCTTCGACACTGAGCGCTTGTTTAGGAGCTTGAGCAATAAGGGAAATAGAATTTTCGCTTGTTTAGGAGTGAGGAACTCCTACTGGGCTACTTCTTCTTTTGCTTATGGATGTAGGCATCATTACAAGTTAATAAATTAGGGAAACATTCTCTGTGAGTGTTTTTCCAGCGAACGCTTCAAACTTGCCATGCCATACCAAGTTGAAAGTTGTCATGTCACAAAAAAAAGGCACAAAAATTGCCACGTTGCGTAGAGAAATTGCCATATATTCGATCGTGATCTGATGGCTTTGAGGGCGTTCACTAGGAGCCCTAAAAATTTGACGTTCCCTGGATATTGGGGTCCATCAAGAATTTCTACGCAGAGTCTGTGTAGGAGTCCCTCCCTCCAACGCTAACATCTACCCATAGATTCCTAGCGATTTTTAGAAAAATATGAAAGAAAATCGTAAGCATCTACTTCCCGAACGCATGTAGCTAAGGGCGTGTACAATGCATAGCCTCAAGGTGATGCCTCGCATGCCATGTAGGATCGGATATGACATAAAGTAGGTTTGAATAGGGAAGCGGAATCCTCTTCAGGAGGCGGGTGCTTGAAAAGAAAAAGTGTGGTCCAGTGACAAAAGCTGAAAAGGTTGAAATAAAAAGTAGAGATGCATGTGTACTAGAGTCTTTATTTTCTATTTTTTAATAAGGCCTACTAGTGTTAGCTTGCATTGGAAAGAAAAAATGAATGTAGATGCCTTATATCCATATGCCACCATTATACATGCCCTAAGCGTTTATGCTAGTATAAATCCTGGATTTTCTCTCGCATCTAGGACATCATTCGTCACCAGTGATTCTGGTGAGTGAGAGAAAAAAAGGGATGAGGTGCGGTGCCTGACGACTTGTTTTGCTTCGACGCTAGCAATTTCCCTAGTTTTGACGTGGGATCAGGGAAAAAGACTAGGATCGATGTCTTGGAGCCCATGTTAAGCGTCCGCGTTGAAGAAAGGAGTTAATGGTGTATACCGCTACTATTTTTATGTTCCCTACCCTACGTCTGGGAAATGGAAAAAAGATATAGCATTGGTATTTTCTGATAAATAAAATAGACACAATAGCTTGTAAAATATATGTACATTCATTCTGACAAAGACATGTACATACACTATTTTTATGACCACCAGACGAACGTTTAAATTAATAGTCACACAAGCACCTCATATTCTTCTGGCAATAACAACTCAAATTTGAAGAAGTTTTCCTTCCATCCGCCTCAACAGCTAGGGCAAACTTTCATCTCCAGGCTTCGTCGACAAGCTTGTGGATTCACCTCTCCATTGCCTATCCATCCGGTGGCCGGTGGCGGGGAGGGGAATCTCCGTGCCTCCGCTCCAGGTAGTAGTTTAGGTTAGGTTTTCTAGCCCTAGCTCTACGGATGGCGGCGCTTGTTCTTTGAGATTGTTCGTCGAGCTTCGATCCTCCTCAAGTCTTTGGGGATATAGGGTTAGGGTTTCTCGTCGTGCATGTGCGATGGCGAGATATGGTGTTAGTTGCTTAAGATCTATTCAAGAGTTCAACGGCGACGACTGCAACTCCAGGGTGTTAGTCCTTAGGGATACATGCATGAAGACTTCTCGACTTTCATCAATAAGGTCAAGCCGGCTTCGGTAGGGAAATGACGACAGCAACACAGAAGCAGGTTGTTCTTGCGTCGGTAATGGTCGTTCGGTGGTTTAGGAACCTCGATCAGATCTTTTTCTGAAAAAAACAGAGCTAGCAAAATACAAACACACATGATACGTCTAGTACTCTAACCAACACCTAATCATCCTTCGGGCCAGGCCAGGTTCGGACCGGGCTTAACAAAGCCCGAAGTCAATATCTCAAGCCCGAGCCCGGCCCAACCCGAAGCACATGAACAATGTTGGTTTTTAATTGAATTAATCATATTCGAGGTATTAAATCAATATCAACACAAACACACCCCTCCACACACAAAAGGAAGGTAACCAACTGAGCATGCCATCCCAGGAGGGACGACATTTAGGGCTTTATTAATACAGTTTTGCTAAAGCACATCTAGATGTGCCATAAGTATTGCACATCTAAGTCCTATATCATTGATCTTATGTTGAGATTCGTGTGAATATTTTCTTTTTCTTTCTAACTTTTTTCTTTTTACTTGATTCACTCACTTAGATGTGCAATAACTAGGGCACATCTAGATGTGCCCTAAACACACCCTTATTAATACTACTCACACCATGCTATATGTACTCCGAACGCACCGTAAAGGGCAGTTAGCAAACTCTAAAATTCTGCTAAAAAAGGCAATCTCTAGAAGAAATAAATAAGTTATAGTTGGTAAAAAGTCAACAAATTAAGTAAATACCTTAACCAGTGCAAGTACTAAATAAGTACACATATAACTCACAAATAAATACTCCTATGTAACTCCTTCCCCAGCCATCCTCTCACAACCTACATTTGCCACTCTATCTAACACCAGCACTCTCAAGTCTCAACGTACCAAGAGATCAAGAGAAACATGGAGGGGATGGAAGATGAGTCCAAGAAGAAGAGGAGGAGGAGCAAGAAGCGCGCAAGGCTCAAGTCATTCCTCCACTTCCCCAAGGCCCTCAAGAAGCTCCATGGCCATGGCCGTCCGAGCGCCAACCACAACCCATCCCCTTCCCCCTCCGCCGCCGCCGCCGCTGGCTCGTTGCTCTCCGCGTGCATGCACCCCCGGACCAACTCCTTCTCCGGCGTCCGCCAACGCCACGTCGCCGCCCGTAACCGCGACGACGACGACGACGATGAAGACGGCGCTCTTGCCGTCAACTTCCGGTCTCTCAGAGTCGGCCCGACCGCCGTTCGTGACGACGACGACGACGGCGACGATGAGGACGGCTCGTCGACGCAGGAGGATGACGGTGGCTCTGAGAGCGAGGGGGGCGGCGTCTTGGCCGGGATGGCTGCCATGAAGGTGGTCTCCGGCGGGGGCTGCGGCGTGGCCGTGGTGACGCTCTCCGTCGCGCCGTACGAGGACTTCCGGCGGTCCATGCGGGAGATGGCGGACGCGCACGCGAGGGTGGAGGCCGCCCGCGTCGGCACGCGTCCGGCGCCGGCGGTGGACTGGGACTTCATGGAGGAGCTGCTGTTCTGCTACCTCCAGCTCAACGACCGGGCGGTGCACAAGGACATACTCCGGGCGTTCACCGACACCGTCGCCGCGCTCCGGAGGCGGCGCAGGGCACCGGCACTGAAGCCGAAGAGCAGGCGGACACGGCAGCCACGGAGGGGCGCCGGAGGATCCGGCATCGACGACGACGACGACGTCGACGAAGCGGTGGACTCGAACTCGTGATCGTGTCGTGCGTACATGCTGGCAAGCATGTGTGTGTAAATTTGGTAGGCACAGCAGCTCGCCGGCCGGCGCCGCCGCCGGTCATACTGCCGTCGGGCGGCTGCACATGGACTAACCGATTAACTAACGTCCCCCACCCTCTGATCTAACATAATGGTATGTGTTTAATACGCGCGGTTTATTACGAGTTTGTTTCAGCCTTTCAGAACGTTTTTCACTCCATGTGGACTGATGTGTCAAGTTGAGTCAAGGATATTAATTCAGTAAGGATCTGTATTTGTTTTGGAAATTTATCTCTTTGTACTTTACTAGCACAAATGTCCGTGCGTTGCAACGATGGAAAAATACCAGTTCTTATGAACCGTGATTTGCTGGGGAAGGAACTATGTCAAGGAAGAATGGTCGCTGATGCAAAAAAGATGCATAATTTGATCACCACGACATAAAGCTTAGAACATGGGGTATGATTCAGAGTAAATTGATCTGATTGACAATGTTTTTCTTGGAAAAAATCGATCTATTTATCAAATATCATGATAATATAAGGAACATCAAAAGTATTAAAAATTACATCTATGTCGTGTGTTACAACATGATAAAAATTCATCGCATTCTGACACTCGTAATCCAATTATTATTGTTTCTAAAAAAAGTATAGTCAAATATTCCTAACACGAGGAAGAATTGTTTTTTGAAGCCGACATCTTTACAAAACGTCTAATTATGTATTTTTCTGTGTGGGGGATATATGCAGTGTTCAACTTGCGGCCCATGCTTCGCTAATGAGTAAACACCATAATGCTTTTGCAAAAAAAAAACATAAAATCAGCTTAAAGTAGAGAGGGAGATTTGATCAAAATGTAATATTGATTATTTTATTGACCCACATATATGTTTAATGCGCAAGTGCATGTCTGGTCCGGCGCTCTCCCAATAATATTACTAGTAAAACGCCCGTGCGTTGCTACGAGCTATATTGTATATAAATGAATCAGACAGATTATTGATATTGAAGCTTATTTCTCTCTCATACACCAACCTCAAGGTCAACGGCAGGTTCCCGCGATCTAGTGTAGCATAAACATGGCCATATTGGAGGGTTATACTATATATAATAAAGGGGATTTGTTTTCACTGTATGCATGATACACTTTACGATACACTGTATGAAAAATGTAACAATGCGACAGTCCAAGCTCCCACAAATTCAGACCATACTGGAGAGAAAAATGTCTAAACTATGAACCATGTTATCTCCAACACGCATACGCAACATAAAAACTCCACCCCATGACACACCCTTATGTTTTCCTGTCGGACCCTCCCCTTCCGCTCGGTTTTCGCCGTAGTGAGACATTTCTCGCTCGAGCCCTCTCCTTTAAAACGGGATGACGCCCACCTCACCTTCGCCATCGCGGCCTCTCTCCTTCACACCATATATCCCCACAGAGGAATTGCATTTAGACGTCGAAAAAAATCGATGGCGAGGGAGTCATGGAGGAGGGGTAGAGAACGAACCGGTGAAAGCCAAAAAACCTGCGTATAATGTTCGCTCCGCCTGGGTCATAGAGGAGTCCCCCTGGTAGAGGAGTTTGGGGAGAAGAGGACGGCGACGCGAGGACACGTCGGGAGGATCGCAAGGAAGGCACGCTGGTAGAGGAGATCAGGGAGAAGAGGACGGCAGCGCGAGGACGTCGGGATTATCACGGGGAGGGCAGGCGATGGGAGGATTGCGTTCACATACACGTTAATGGGCCAGCCCAATGCTGTGATGTGATGATGTCAAAGGTGGGCGAAAGATAGGAGTGGTGGGATGAGGAGGAGTGAGGCGAGACTACCAACTAAGACATTAGTAGTAGAGATTACTGAGAGTTGGTATAACATACATAATTCTTATGGAAAATGTTAGGCTGAATCTTTGAATAAGTGAATCTATCTTGTAAACTTCATTGTAGACCATGCATACACATTATTCTCCAGAAGAACTGGTGCATATTATTTGAAGGAGCTTGATATCCCATAGACCATAGTCATCGTGTAGTCTTGCATTGAAAGATATAGGTATATAAGACAATTAGCTTGGAATGAAATAGATAATTAAATGGAAAAGAGAAGAACTGAAATGAGGTAAAACTTCCAGTAGGGTCACATTTCATTACTCAAACTAACCAAAAGTTTCAGAACCGAGTTCTTAGAGCTCTTTGTCGTTGAGGTCATCATTTTTTATAATCTAAAACGTAAACATTTGGTTGGTAAAGAACATTACGTGTTAAATATGGCATGTTATAGCAAGCCTAATATCAGGACCACCTCTTATGAGCACAATCAACTCCCTAAAGCCTCTCTTTTTTATCAGATGCATAATGCACATCACTTACTGAGGAAGATTTTAGCCTCTTCAACATAACAATCGGCATCCCTTGTCAAAGCTCACACCAAAATAACTGCACGTGTAATCATTCTACCCTTTGATTGATAGACTGAAAATAAGTACACAAAAGATAGGAGCTACTCCCATTCAAACTTCTGCCACAAGCTCATTGATGGTCATGCCCCTTCAACATGTTCACACATAGTGCGTCAAAAAATAATATTCCTCCAACCAGCCCATATAGAATGCCTCAAATTGGCATGATAAAACAAATCCAGATTGCATTATTCATTGAAATGATAAAAAATGAAAACATCTCAAACCAATATGTATGTAGAACCTGAAATTATATCTTATGTATCAAAACGACTATACAACCTTCCAAAAAGCGAATGAGGACCATACATAATACAATACTCCTTTCCAGCGCTTTATGTCGCCCACCTCCCAATGCATCCCTGGTCATCTCCATGGCCTACAGGAGGCGCTTCACCTACAACAGAATTTCGAGATAGGAATCCCTTCTTCACCTACAGCAAAATTTCGAGATCCCAACACTATCAGGCTAATACAAAGATCCATGAGAAGTGTGAACGCACCAACGTCTCCGGGTATGCATGGACCGTACGGGTAACTCATTTGGGAAATGTAGGCGGCGATACTTGAAGGAAATATGCCCTAGAGGCAATAATAAAGTTATTATTTATTTCCTTATATCATGATAAATGTTTATTATTCATGCTAGAATTGTATTAACTGGAAACATAATACATGTGTGAATACATAGACAAACAGAGTGTCACTAGTATGCCTCTACTAGACTAGCTCGTTAATCGAAGATGGTTATGTTTTCTAACCATGAACAAAAGAGTTGTTATTTGATTAACGGGATCACATCATTAGAAGAATGATGTGATTGACTTGACCCATTCCGTTAGCTTGGCACTCGATCGTTTAGTATGTTGTTATTGCTTTCTGCATGACTTATACATGTTCCTATGACTATGAGATTATGCAACTCCCGTTTACCGGAGGAACACTTTGTGTGCTACCAAACGTCACAACGTAACTGGGTGATTATAAAGGAGCTCTACAGGTGTCTCCAAAGGTGAATGTTGGGTTGGCGTATTTCGAGATTAGGATTTGTCACTCCAATTGTCGGAGAGGTATCTCTGGGCCCTCTCGGTAATGCACATCACATAAGCCTTGCAAGCATTACAACTAATAAGTTAGTTGCAAGATGATGTATTATGAAACGAGTAAAGAGACTTGCCGATAACGAGATTGAACTAGGTATTAAGATACCGACGATCGAATCTCGGGCAAGTAACATACCGATGACAAAGGGAACAACGTATGTTGTTATGCGGTCTGACCGATAAAGATCTTCGTAGAATATGTGGGAGCCAATATGAGCATCCAGGTTCCGCTATTGGTTATTGACCGGAGACGTGTCTCGGTCATGTCTACATAGTTCTCGAACCCGTAGGGTCCGCACGCTTAAGGTTTCGATGACAGTTATATTATGAGTTTATGAGTTTTGATGTACCGAAGGAGTTCGGAGTCCTGTATGAGATCGGGGACATGACGAGGAGTCTCGAAATGGTCGAGACGTAAAAATCGATATATTGGACGACTATATTCGGACATCGGAAAGGTTCCGAGTGATTCGGGTATTTTCGGAGGTACCGGGGAGTTACGGGAATACGAGGAAGAAGCAATGGGCCTTAATGGGCCTTAGTGGAAAGGACCAGGAGGTGGCGCGCGCCCCTCCCAAGCCCAGTCCGAATTGGACAAGGGGTTTGGGGCGCGGCCCCTCTCTCCCTTCCTTCCCTCCTTTCCCCCCTTCTCCTAGTTGGACTAGGAAAGGAGGAAACCTACTCCAACTAGGAATAGGAATCCTACTCCCTGGCGCGCCCCTCCTAGGGCCGGCCTCCTCCCCTTGATCCTTTATATACGGGGGCAGGGGGCACCCCTAGACACACAAGTTGATCCACGTGATCATATTCTTAGCCGTGTGCGGTGCCCCCTTCCACCATAATCCTCGATAATATTGTAGCGGTGCTTAGGCGAAGCCCTGCGACGGTAGAACATCAAGATCGTCACCACGCCGTCGTGCTGACGGAACTCTTTCCCGACACTTTGCTGGATCGGAGTCCGGGGATCGTCATCGAGCTGAACGTGTGCTAAAACTCGGAGGTGCCGTAGTTTCGGTGCTTGATCGGTCGGGCCGTGAAGACGTACGACTACATCAACCGTGTTGTGCTAACGCTTCCGCTGTCGGTCTACAAGGGTACGTAGATCACACTCTCCCCTCTCGTTGCTATGCATCACCATGATCTTGCGTGTGCGTAGGAATTTTTTTGAAATTACTACGTTCCCCAACAATACTGGCATGGCTGACGGCACATGATGCATCTATAGTGAGACCGGCGGCGGCTAGCGGCACTGTGGCGGCCCAATTCGATAAGCCCGGCGGTCGAGTACCTGGAAGGCCAGTAGCCCACGCCCACGACGTTGGCAAAGTAGCTCGGGATGGCAGCGGCGAATCGCTGGGTCACCCGTGTCAGTGACCTCGAGGCACCGTTGGCGTGAAGGGGAGCATGTTTCCACTGTCGCAAATCTCCCATGCGACATCAATGGTCGACATCATCGGTCTCTCTCGATGGACCAGATCTTCCCTGTCGCGGTATTCAGGGGAGAGGGGGTAGGCAGTGCCAAACAGCGGAGGGAGAGGCTTGACCTGGCAGGTTCTTGAGCAATTTGTCAGTTCTTTTTTTTCAAGGATAGTTGAATGCCCTTGCGTTGCTATGGGACATCCAAGATATATATATTGATCAATAACCAGAAGGTTATTAATTCTAATTCACAAACTTCGACAATGCATGCACATTTTAATTTTCGATCAAAAAACAAAGGTAACAAACTCCTATAACAGTGGATAAAATACAAGAAATCAGTCTAACTGAAAATACCACGTCTATCTTAGAATGTCTATAATATCAATTAAGAAGTCTGCTACAAAACTTACTAACAGGTGGAAAAGGGGCAGCTAGTATCTCTCCAACAAACAAAATCATACCATAGAAAATAGATTGCCTGCAGTCAATAAAATAGTTGTAGGGCATCTGAATAAAAAATACATAGGAAAATGGAACATGTCGTTTCGAAGATTACATTGATCCTGTCAATGTTAACCACAATACTGAAGATAGGGCATAATGGCCACATGACCATCTGCACTGTACTAATAACGGAACTGCGCGTCTTCATTGCTATCATTATAGATTAACATATTTAATTGTTTCAGCACAAAGGTTCCATAATGTCAGGGTAAATTCAAGAATCTTCACACGCACTTAATAGACCATGTAATAGCATGTTGAAAACTACGCAGGAAAAGCATGGTTCCGAGATACTTAAATCTTGAGGTCAGTCTAGTCTTACCATGAAGATGAAAAGACCATATGATGTCTGGTGCAGCTCCCTATTCATCAGTAGAGAATCCTTCGATTTATTTACATGAAGATTTTTATTGGGCATGGCTGCATCAATCCGAGTATATATATCTGGATGATTGATTCCACACATGTGGAGTAGATATTGTAGATTATTAAGATTCTAGCTTATTCCAAACTTTATTTATTTTTATCCCAGTTCTAGACTTTTAATGTCTGTGAAAGAAGAAAATCTTGACCGGAACACAAAATGGCAACAATAAGAAAAAGTTATCACCGGAGCAATGCAGTTAAGAGTTCCGGATACCTTTCAGAAAGAAGTGACATATATTAGCATATTTTATCAGAACAATTCAATCTGCAAATTAGCAAACATGGACATTCCAGTGCACAGTAGTACGAAAAAAGGTGGAAAACAAGTGAACTGTGACACAATGTAACAACTGAATCAACAAGGACATGTTAGAATGCGAACATATTGGAGATGAGAATTCCATTGACCTCTTGTTGAACTCTTCAAATCAGATCCTGATGGCGCTTCCAGCAGCGAGGCTTCCCCACGGCAAGGCATCTTTCTGGCTATTGTAGCTCTGGAGGATTATGCCATCAGTAGATAATCTACCAGGACCTAAGGCTTCTCCATCCGACCACGGCTGCAGCCGCGTCCACATCGCCGTGGATGCTCCGCCATATCCGCCTGGACGAGCGCAGGCTCTTCATCACCAACCTCTTGTTTAGCCACGATGCCACGGTGGCCACCAGGCGGCTTGAAGCCACAAACGACATGCTTGAGCACACATCGCGATGTTGGGGGCCACACCCGACAGCGACACCATGCAACACGTCATGGCGGCGTTCATGGCGGCGTTGGCGTGATGCTAGCTCCCGGCATGGGCTGGCCTGTGCAGGGCACTGCTCCTACCCCGTGCGGCGCCCACGCCACCATCGCACCCTATACCATGCAATCAAATTGGCAAATAGAGTGTAAAATAGTGGAACAAAATTGACAGAAAGATGAACAATGTGCAAGTAGCAACCTCAAAATACGAGGACTACTCGTTTTGAAGTTTCAGAAGAGTTCATCTCAGAAAACTTCAATTGAACGCAAGGCCGAGTAGCAATGTACCCGGATCAGTAGCCTGATTTTTAGATGGTGTAGCTGGCAAATCTTCAAATCAAGTCCCCAAGAAGAAAATCAAGAGCATATCATGAAGTTAATATACAGAGCTTCTAGAAATCACACATTCACCTACATCCAAAATGAAGCCTCCACCTGCCAAAATCACATGACTAGTTCTTATAGTGTCCCAAAGGCAGCATGTAAGGCAGCGGAATGGATGATCAAATCATAAAACACAATCTAGTATTTACCAGCGATTCAGTATCCTGCACGTCGGACTGGATCTCAATGAGCCTCTGCTTCATCTTGTATGCTTAGATCTCACCATGTAAGACGAAACCAACAACAACGAATAGAAATAGGCACGGGAAGAGAGGGTGGCGATCTTGGCGAAGACCTCGTAGAGCAGAGTCGCAGTACTGGCGCTCGTAGCCCTGGAACACCTCGCTGCTTATGATTGCTCCTCTTGATCGTATTTCATGCCATGTATTAAAGATAAATGGTAGCTAACCAGACCTGGCCGCTGCCACCGCCGAGAGGAGGTTGAGTAGTCAGCCGTTTGCGTAGGTGAAAGCTGCTATGTACGTCCTTGATCCATCGCCCGCCGTCCAGGATCGACCCATGCACTTGAGACAATATTGGGCGCGCATCGAAGCAGACTTCATGGCTATGTCCCGTATCCACCGCCCCTATCCTGCTTGACCCATCCACAGGAATCAACATCAGATGCACCGTCTCGTCATCGATGCCGACGAGCTGTTTCATTGCGAGGTCAAGGGGGACCGCGGAAGGGCCGCACTTGTGCCTGTGCTACGCGCTACTCGCTAGCGGCGTCAACTGGGAAGGGGCGGCTAGGGTTTGAACAGGGAGGAGGAGACACGGCTTGCGTGGATTTTTCGTTGCTTGCGTGCATGGGTATGATGGTTTTCCTGGTTTTTTCGCTGGATCGCATGGGGGTGGGACCACGTAATTAAGAAGAACGAATCACGTTTGGGGTGGAACGTACGCAGGGAAAACCAACAGCGCACGGGAGGGAGGCTCGACGAAGGGTTCGACGATGTAAGACGGGAAACGGAACGCTGCGTTTCTTTTAGGTATTATATTATATATTATATATATATTATTATTATTATTATTAGAGAATTAGAGATTAGAGATAGAGATTAGAGATTATTTGTTTTCTAAAGCAAATTGCATTAATGAGAGAAATCCGTTGATTTGGCTAAGGTAGGAAAGAATCTATTATTTGTTTGCTAAAGCAAATTGCATTAATGGGAGAGATCCGTTGATTTGGCTAAGGTAGGAAAGAATCTATTATTTGTTTCCTAAAGCAAATTGCATTAATGAGAGAGATTCGTTGATTTGGCTAAGGTAGGAAAGTTAGATCCGTGATCTTTTGTCATTAGGAAAGTGTTAAAAATAAACCGTACCGGACTACCAACTCCTCCATTAGGTTTTTTTCGTTGGTTAATTTTTGTAGGTTTTTTTTCGCTGGATTGTCTTGGGTGCGATCGGAGGTTAGGCCCTGGAGTGCGCGGGGGCGGGTGGGGGGCTTCTGTACGCGGTTTTTTCGGTTCATGGCGGCTCAGTGTGAGGTGGAATGAGGTACCAAAAAAAACCATGGGAGATGGGACGAAAAAAACCTGGAAGCGAGACTACCAACTGCTCCATTAGGAGTAGAGATGCTCAACATGCATGGATCCTTGTTAGCTTCCTTATTCTCTGTCACGCTGAGACAAGCTTGCACTGCTTTCCTTATTATCTCATGTCTAAATTTCTTTCTCAAATCCATTTTCCTTTAGCATGGACTGCTAGCTCAATTCCTTCTCAAATCCTTTCCTTCTTTATTTCTCTTGCTTCTCTGTCATGTTGAACTTTTTTTCTCAAATCCATTTTCCTTTAGCATGGACTGCTAGCTCAATTCCTTCTCAAATCCTTTCCTTCTTTATTTCTCTTGCTTCTCTGTCATGTTGAACTTTTTTTCTCAAATCCATTTTCCTTTAGCATGGACTGCTTTCCTTATTATTTTTGGCTCAATTCCTTCTCAAATCCTTTCCTTCTTTATTTCTCTCGCTGCATGTTCAAACGTCGGTTGAAATCCTCTTTAAAGCCGCAACTCAATTTATACCCTTCACTTATTGATTTTCGAGATGACTCCTTGATACCTTGCAAAATGAAAGACCTATATAAGTTAGAAGGATTGGATGTAAAAAAGGTGAGGTGGTACTATTTAATAGATTAGATGACATTAATTTTTTTTTAACCAAAGAACCACCTAGCTTGGCTAGTAGCATAGTATTTACATGACCGTGAGGTTGTGAGTTCAATTCCTGGTCCAAACACATTTTTTGTCCCTACTTTTTACCCCCTCTGTGGGCTCCCAGGTAGACCTACAAACGCACAAAGCCCATCTAGAGGCCCAACCGAGCGACGCAAGGAAATATCGAACGCAGCTGACGACGACGGTGGCCGATGTGTGGACAGCACCGGACCCTGAAGTGCCTGATTCAGTAGCAGGCCTGGCTGCGAAACTCAATTCCCTCTCGGAATCATTGCAGAACTGGGACAGAGAAACTTTTGGCAGAGTGAGAAGAGGAATAAAGAAACTAAAAAGGGAATTAGATCTTCTGCGGTCAATTCCAGGGCGCACTGCACCAACTCAGCGTGAATTAGAGATAAAATCAGAACTACTTGAACTTTACAAGAGAGAAGAGTTGATGTGGAAGCAGCGAGCTAGGCTGGAATGGCTTAGGGCAGGCGACAAAAATACCAAATACTTCCATATGCGGGCGAATATGAGGCGAGCCAAAAATAAAATTAAAGCGCTATTGAGGCCGGACGGGAGCAAGACAGAAGATGTGCAGGAAATGAGGGAGATGACTAATTCCTTCTACACAAATCTGTACGCATCTGAAGGAACAGAGTCCATGCAGGCGGTGGTGGATACTATCCCTCGTAGAGTAACCCATCAAATGAATGAAATGTTAAATGCTCCATACACTGCAGATGAGATAAAAATAGCTCTTTTTCAAATGGCGCCCCAGAAAGCCCCGGGACCAGATGGGTTTCCAGCACAGTTCTTTCAGAAACATTGGGACATTTGTGCAGAAGCAGTAACAAGAGTAGTTCTCAGAATTATGGAAGGGGTAGAAAATGCACATGAGATAAATAATACTGTCTTGGTCTTGATTCCTAAGGTAAAAAATCCCACACTCCTTACACAGTTTTGCCCCATTAGTTTATGCAATGTGCTTTACAAGATAGCTTCAAAAGTTATTGCTAACCGTCTGAAGAAAGTGTTGCCTGAGATAATTTCTGAGGAACAGTCTGCCTTTGTTCTTGGACGCCTCATTACTGATAATATTATCACTGCATATGAGTGCTTACATTTCATGAAGAGAAACAAAGCCCAAAAACACAGACATTGTGCACTGAAGCTGGACATGATGAAGGCTTATGACATAGTGGAGTGGACTTACTTATGGGCATGGTCACCTCGGTTTCTTTCTCAGTTCTTTTTAATGGTCAAAAGCTTGGTGTTTTCATTCCAACGCGTGGTATCCGTCAAGGGGATCCTATTTCACCATACCTCTTTTTGCTGGCAGCAGAGGGCCTTTCGTGCCTTTTAAAAACCAGTGTTCAGTCATCTAACCTAAGTGGCATACAAGTGGCTTCATCGGCCCCATCGGTGAATCATTTGTTGTTCGCAGATGACAGCCTGATGTTCTTTAAAGCAAATAGTGAGGGAGCTGAAGAAGTTTCTCTTTTGTTGGAGACATATGCAAAAGCTTCGGGTCAGAGAATAAATAAGGATAAGTCCTCCCTTTTCTTCAGTAAGGGATGTTCAGAGGAGGTTCGGACAACTATCAAGAACATCTTGCACGTGCCTAACGAGCAACTAAATGAAAAATACCTCGGCATGCCTTCTGATGTGGGAAGTTCAAAAAATGGTGCTTTTAAATATCTAAAGGACAGATTGTGGAGTAAAATAAAAGGATGGATAGAAAAGCTTCTCTCTTCAGCTGGTAAGGAAGTCTTAATTAAATCTGTAGCTCAAGCAATGCCAGTTTATTCCATGTCATGCTTCAAGTTGCCCAGAGGTTTATGCCAGCAACTAACATCAATGATCAAAGCGTTTTGGTGGGGTAGCAAACAAGGTCAACGGAAACCTTATTGGGTCTCTTGGGACACGATGAGCATGCCAAAATATATGGGAGGTTTGGGTTTTCGAGATTTTGAAATCTTTAATATGGCTCTTTTGGCAAAGCAAGCGTGGAGGGTACTTGAAAATCCTGGATCTCTAAGTGCCCGAATTCTTAAAGCAGTTTACTTCCCTGACAGCGATTTTCTAATGGCAGAGCATGGTGGACACCCGTCCCAGATTTGGAGAGGCATGATAGAGGGTCGTGACACTCTGAAACTTGGACTGATCCGACGAGTGGGTAGAGGAAACACCATTGACATTTGGAATATGAACTGGATTCCCCGCAAAGAGAATATGAGACCTATAGTGGCAAGAGTTAATGACCCACCACATTTGGTGGCGGAGCTAATCGATCAAACAAATGCGAGATGGAATACTGAGCTGATTGAACAAGTCTTCCTCCCTTATGATACGGCTGCTATATTAAGTATTCCGTTGTGCACACGGATAATAGATGATTTTTGGTTTGGGGTTTCGAGAACGGAATCTTCTCCGTTCGGTCTGCGTACAAGATGTTGGCAGAAACTAAGAGACGCAGGGAGGACTGGCTAGAGGAGAGAGCGTCCTCCTCAAACAACACTGAAAATGTTAAGTCATGGAAGAAGTTGTGGAAGGTGTCGGTTCCATCAAAGGTGAGGAACTTTCTGTGGCGCTTTTTGAAAAACTCACTTCCTTCAGAAGATGTTCGAAAAAACAGAAATATGTCCCACCATGAGGAATGCTATGTGTGTGGTGCACAAGATTCTTGGAGGCACAGCCTATTAGAATGCAACATGGCAAGATGTGTATGGGCTTTGGTGGACCATGAACTTTTGGAACATATGATTGTAACATCGGAACCTTCAGCGCGAGCTTGGCTGTTTTCTATGATGGATGTACTTAGTCACGATGAGTTGACAAAGATGACTGTTACATTGTGGGCAATTTGGTATGCTAGGAGGAAATTGATCCACGAGGGGATAAACCAGAGTCCATATGCGACTTACAACTTTGTTGTTAATTTTATTGCTGAGTTAGAACAGCTTGCACCTCGTCCAGAAGCACATATAGTAGCAAGGGCACAACCTGGAGTTACTAGCAGATGGATTCCTCCTTTAGAAGGCTTTATTAAAATCAATGTTGATGCAGGTGTCTCAACAGATCAGACTGTGGGCGCAGCAGCCGCGGTATGCAGAGATCGGGATGGAGCTTTTCTTGGCTCGTCCATGATTGTGATCCATGGGTTAGTTGATCCTCCGTCGCTCGAGGCGATTGCATGTAGGGAGGGGTTGGCTCTGGCGCAAGATCTTGGCATGGAAAATATTCAAGTCGCTTCGGACTACAAGCAAGTGATACAACACATTCACCAGGGAGCATGAGGAGATTATGGCGCTATTATTAAGGAAATTTTGGAAACTTCTACCACTTTTAATTCTTGTAATTTTTGCTTTGAATTTCGAGAGTCAAATTTTGAACCTCATAAGCTAGCTAGGTTTGGTGTTTCTCTTCCTGTTGGAAGACACCTATGGTTGGGTACTCCACACGACCCAATTGTAATTCCTGCAAACATTTCAGGTGATTAATAAAGCCTACCAAGCTTTTCTAAAAAAAAAGCTGACGACGACAGACGAAAATCGTGTGACGTATGAAGAAACGGACGATAATTCGGGAGTAAGAAGCAATCAGCCCTTTAATAGTAGGTATATACTAGTAAACATGCCCGTGCGTTGCAACGGGAGAAGAAAAATTATCATGAGCCCCAATAAGAATTGCTCAAGACTGTCCTTGTTGCTTACCCCTGTTCCCACCTAAGCTGATGGTGCGTGTGATAAATTTATGTGAATCAAGCTAGATGGCTCACCATCAAAGGTAGGGACCACATGGATGTTGATGTCCCGGATCAAATGGCCTCAAACATCTCATCCATCGAAGGCATTTCCTCGATCGGCGTCTACGTCCCATCGAGTAACCGCGTCTCCCTCGACCTTACCCGATCTGTCGTGACCAGTCGCCACGGGAGGAGCATCCGTCGGCGGGCTTGAGAGCTTGTATGATGACTGGCGCATCATCCAATTACAATAGGTGCAATGGCATGTGGAAGGCGACATTGCGCTCTTTGGTGTGTCGCTTGAATGACGTGAACGGCGACACCTTGTGATTGCCATTGCGGTGGTGGGGTTTGGTTGGCGTCATGTTATAATGGGCTGCAGAAGGGGATTGGGCCCTTTTAGACTTCATTACAATTTTGTTTTTATTTAATCTACTGTTTTAGAGTTTGTTTTTAATTTTATTGCCCGATAGCAGATTAAGTTTGTATGGATTGAGATAAAGAAGTTTGTATGGATTGAGCAATGATGATGTGAATGCATGTGCTAGCTCAATCTTTTTTTTCTTTTATATTACCAAGCAGTGTGGTTAGCTGGTTAGTTCACTTAAAAAAAATCCACACACATACACAGAATGACAAGATTCAGAGAGATCTCACATGTTGGTGCAATGAAAAAATGTGAGGCGGAGACATAGAGTAGTGCTGGTGGCTGATCAGTCAGAATTTTTGTTGACTGATCGACACCTGGCTTTGCCCACCGCTGGTCTCAGCTGCATCCAGATCAAAATAAAATAAAACCCCAGCCCAGCCAAGGCCCAGCCTGGCTGCCAGGCATCCTGACGCCAACCACAGCCACACACACGCACGCGAGGGGATAAGCCCCAGGCCACACACGCATGCGAGGGGATAAGCCCCACGCAGCTCCTCTCCAGCCTGTGGCCGAGACCCCGTTTGCCTCCATCGATTCCCTTCTCCTCTCTCCTCTCGCTTGCAAGACCCCCGTTGCCGTCGGCCAGCTCTCCCTTCCCCGGCGCTCCCTCTCTCTAGACTCTACACCCGCAAGCGTGCTCCGCCTCCCCGCTCGCTGGGCTCTCTCCCCTCCCCAGCTCGACCGTGCCTCCAAGCCGAGCGCCTCCAGCTGCAGCTCGTCGGCCACGCTCTCTGACTGTTGCGCCTTCCCTCCCGGCCAGCATCCGGGTCTCCATCTCAGGCCGCGATGCACACCTCTCAGGCAGCTCGTCGGCCACGCTCTCTGACTGTTGAGTAGGGAGGTTGCGCCGTGATATCCGAATCCGCCGCCTTCCTGCCTCGCCTACCATTGGGAGGAGGACGACGGAGAGGAACGCCCGTTCGTCCGCCGCGTGGGCCACGCAGCTGCCTCAGCCCAGCTCAGCCGCGAAGCCGTTGTCCGCCATCTCTCTGCCCTGCTCGAGTGAAGGTTCTGCAGGTCTTTGGTGAGCGTGGGCCTGCGAGGTTTCAAGATCCCTGGTTTCTATTGTCTCTCTTTTTGTTTCCTTCGTCGCACCGCCCTCGCGTGGCGCGCGCCTTGCCCCAAGAGAGCACGGAGGCCGCCTGCACCGCGACGCCTCGGCCCGCCAAGGCCAGCGCCGAGGCCGACAAGGCCCGCAGGAAGGCCAAGGGCATCGCCAAGCAGCAGGAGGACTTGCGAGCTAGGCTCGCCTGCCTCAAGCGCGCCCGCGAGCTCGTCCCTGTGCCGGCCAAGGCCACGTTCAGCGACTTCCTGTCCTCTGTGGTCTCCAACGCCCGCCGCGACGCCTCACCCCGTTCCTGGGCTCGGGCGGTCGGGACGCCCGCTGCGACGCATCACACTTTCTTGAGTTCTGCGGCGTGGACGCCGGCGGCAAGCGGCAACGCGTGCCGGGAGGTGGAGGATGGCAATGGATAAGGATTAAGGAGCACTGATGGAATTGTAACTAATGCAGGGTCTTGTTTGCAAAAATGAAACGTTATCTTCAGAAAACACTTAACATAGGACTGCGCCTTAAATTCTCAGAAACTGAGGGACTTTTTTGTAAAAGTGCCGATGACGTACGACCTGAAGCAATCGCTGCTTTATTGGTAGGTAGATATATATATATATATATATATATATATATATATATATATATATATAGATAGATAGATAGTGTCCATTATTTGAGAATGGCGTTTTGCCTCCATGGAGGCCGATTTTTTGCAAAATTCAAAATTCAAAAATTTGGGTTAAAAAAAAACTCAAAAAACGTGTACAGGTAAACAAGCAGGCGTACGTGCGTAGAATTTCAGGATGAAATACGTTGAATTGCGACCTTTACAAAAAAGATAAATTCATGGTCTAGGAGTGTGAAGCCTCATATTTGTCTTTTTTGCACAACCTTCATTTCAACGTATTTCGTCCTGAAAATTTACACACTTGTGCACTTTGCCTTCATCTATCTCTATATTTTTTACAAATTTTTTTGAAAATGTAAAAAATATGAATTTTCACTTATTTCAAAATTTGCATTTGGAGGCCTTCATGGAGCTCGGCCTCCAAAAGCAATTTCCGCGATTATTCTTGTTTGTGATCATCCCATCCCCCGTGATGCTTCTCTAGGAGTACATGATTTTTTTAGACCAAATGGCACAAAAGATCACTAATGACCGGGCTTGGAAACAATACAAAATCTTGAATATACGCTGCACAAATTTAAATTCATAGTCAGATCCACATAATAAGAAATATGAAGAACCATAAACATTCACAATACTACGAGGATGATGGCGCTATGGACGGCAATAATCGGATGTCAAAGCATTGGTTTTTTTTAAAAAAAATTCTTTCAAAGAAACATTCATTGGAATTTCCAGTCTAGTTTTACACGATTAGTCTTGTTCTGTATAGATGAAGCCACACCGTAGGTGAGGGCACTATACTCTTGTCCACACGCTTGCGTGTTCTTGACCTATGCTAACCCGAGTCAAGTTGTTGTGCAATTATAGACAAACTATGCATAATTCATTACAAATAACTTTCAATGAGTTTGTTACTTACTGATATCATTGGAGTATGTATAAGTTGAAGAACATCAAGTACTGGAAATTTGGCGTATTTGATTCAATGAATTTCAGTTTCAATCCTTGGGTAGTTGCCCTATACAGAGTTTATCACGTTGCAGGATTGAAATCGATGAATTTACCCTAACAATTTGCACTAAATTTGAAAGAAAAATATAATTCATCCGGTGTCTCTTTGATTCACATGATTTCGAT
Organism: Triticum urartu; assembly: GCF_003073215.2. Taxonomy (NCBI): domain Eukaryota; kingdom Viridiplantae; phylum Streptophyta; class Magnoliopsida; order Poales; family Poaceae; genus Triticum; species Triticum urartu. The sequence goes on along the minus strand of NC_053026.1, from coordinate 377,250,472 downwards.
AACAAACTTATATGAAAAATTAGAAATTGAATATTGGCGAGCATTGATTTTTGTAGGAACTCGAAACAACAAGTTATGTAATAGAACTTGTTTGGTTGGCCATGGAAGAAACACATGAATATTTTGTGAAGAATCAAGGATTAATTGTTTAACACAATTTTCAGACACACACACATTTTTTTGTGAGGTTAGACTCTATGATGATTTTCTTATGGAATTGCCCTTATAATAATTCACTGGAAAAATTCTTGTGGTCTCTAATCTTGCAAAACACACAAGGTACATAGGAAAAAATATAGATGAATCAAACGATCTTAAATTCCTATGAAATTCACAATTCGTTTGTTATATCAGTTGAACTCTCTCTCTCTCTCTCTCTGTGTGTGTGTGTTTTTTCATGTTGTGCAAACAAACAACAAACACCACATATTGCTCATTGCAATGTATCAAATTTGAGATTGGAAGATGTCTCATTATATCTACTTCTTGTTTTTCCTATTCATATGTACTAAGAATCCCATGAAACACATATGCATATGTTAGTTCAAATAAAATAACAATAAAATTAAAACCGCATCAAGCATCTGGCACATTTGTACATGGCTTATATCCCTGATTTATCTTGTAACATCTACAAATTCAGGGCATTTTTCTAAATCCGGGAGGTACGACACATGGATATGACAGTACATGAGTATACATTTCACGTCATGATCAATATATCCTAGGGAGTTCATGTAATTTATCTTATGATACACACATAATGAACATATTTTTTATTAGGATTAGAATCCTCTAAAATTCATTAGTTCCAAAGAGAGCCCAAGCGAAGATGTTTGATGTTGGGGAACGTAGCAGAAATTCAAAATTTTCCTACGTGTCACCAAGATCTATCTATGGAGAGACCAGCAACGAGGGGAAGGAGAGTGCATCTACATACCCTTGTAGATCGCTAAGCGGACGCGTTCAAGTGAACGGGGTTGATGGAGTCGTACTCGTCGTGATCCAAATCACCGATGAACCTAGTGCCGAACGGACGGCACCTCCGCGTTCAACACACGTACAGCCCGGTGACGTCTCCCACGCCTTGATCCAGCAAGGAGAGAGGGGGAGGTTGAGGAAGACTCCATCCAGCAGCAGCACAACGGCGTGGTGGTGATGGAGGAGCATGGCAATCCTGCAGGGCTTCGCCAAGCACCGCAGAAGAGGAGAAGAACTTGGGAGAGAGGGAGGGGCTGCACCAAAGGCAAAAGTTGTGTCTCAAGAGGCCCTCCTACCCTCACTATATATAGGGATCCCAAAGGGGGGGTGCGCCAGCCCTAGGAGATCCAATCTCCTAGGGGGCGGCGGCCAGGGGAGGTTTCCCTCCCCCCCAAGGCACCTAGGAGGTGCCTTCCCTCCTTGGGACTCTTCCTTAGGGTTCCCCCTTCACCCTAGGCGCATGGGCCATAAGGGAAGTGGCGCCCCAGCCCACTTTGGGCTGGATCCCTTCCCACTTCAGCCCATGGAACCCTCCGGGATAGGTGGTCCCACCCGGTGGGCCCCCGGGACTCTTCCGGTGGTCCCGGTACAATACCGATGACCCCGAAACTTGTCCCGATGGCCGAAATAGGACTTCCTATATATAAATCTTTACCTCCGGACCATTCCGGAACTCCTCGTGACGTCCGGGATCTCATTCGGGACTCCGAACAACATTCGGTAACCACATGCAAGCTTCCTTTATAACCCTAGCGTCATCGAACCTTAAGTGTGTAGACCCTACGGGTTCGGGAGACATGCAGACATGACCGAGACGTTCTCCGGTCAATAACCAACAGCGGGATCTGGATACCCATGATGGCTCCCACATGTTCCACGATGATCTCATCGGATGAACCACGATGTCAAGGACTTAATCAATCCCGTATACAATTCCCTTTGTCTATCGGTATGTTACTTGCCCGAGATTCGATCGTCGGAATCCAATACCTAGTTCAATCTCGTTACCGGCAAGTCTCTTTACTCATTCCGTATAACACATCATCCCGTGATCAACTCCTTGATCACATTGTGCACATTATGATGATGTCCTACCGAGTGGGCCCCGAGATACCTCTCCGTTTACACGGAGTGACAAATCCCAGTCTCGATTCGTGCCAACCCAACAGACACTTTCGGAGATACCTGTAGTGTACCTTTATAGCACCCAGTTACGTTGTGACGTTTACACCCAAAGCAATTCCTACGGTATCCGGGAGTTGCACAATCTCATGGTCTAAGGAAATGATACTTGACATTAGAAAAGCTTTAGCATACGAACTACACGATCTAGTGCTATGCTTAGGATGGGTCTTGTCCATCACATCATTCTCCTAATGATGTGATCCCGTTATCAACGACATCCAATGTCCATGGTTAGGAAACCGTAACCATCTATTGATCAACGAGCTAGTCAACTAGAGGCTTACTAGGGACATGGTGTTGTCTATGTATCCACACATGTATCTGAGTTTCCTATCAATACAATTCTAGCATGGATAATAAACGATTATCATGAACAAGGAAATATAATAATAACCATTTATTATTGCCTCTAGGGCATATTTCCAACAGAGTCTCCCACTTGCACTAGAGTCAATAATCTAGTTCACATCGCCATGTGATTAACACTCACAGGTCACATCGCCATGTGACTAACACCCAAAGAGTTCTGGGTTTGATCATGTTGCTTGTGAGAGAGGTTTTAGTCAACGGGTCTGAACCTTTCAGATCCGTGTGTGCTTTACAAATCTCTATGTCATCTAATAGATGTAGCTACCACGTTCTATTTGGAGCTAATCCAAATAACTGTTCTACTTGGAGCTATTCTAAATTGTTGCTCCATTATATGCATCCGGTATCTCTACTCAGAGCTATCCGGATAGGTGTTAAGCTTGCATCGACGTAACCCTTTACGATGAACTCTTTTACCACCTCCATAATCGAGAAAATTCCTTAGTCCACTAGTTACTAAGGATAACTTTGACCGCTGTACTGTGATCCATTCTTGGATCACTCTTGTACCCCTTGACTGACTCATGGCAAGGCACACTCCAGGTGCGGTACACAGCATAGCATACTGTAGAGCCTACGTCTTAAGCATAGGGGACGACCTTCGTCCTTTCTCTCTATTCTGCCGTGGTCGAGCTTTAAGTCTTAACTTCATACCTTATAACTCAGCCAAGAACTCCTTCTTTGACTGACCCATCTTGAACACCTTCAAGATCACATCAAGGTATGTGCTCATTTGAAAGTACCATTAAGCGTTTTGATCTATCCTTATAGATCTTGATGCTCAATGCTCAAGTAGCTTAATCCAGGCTTTTCATTGAAAAACATTTTCCAAATAACCCTATATGCTTTCCAGAAATTCTACGTCATTTCCGATCAACAATATGTTAAAACATATACTCATCAGATATTCTATAGTGCTCCCACTCACTTCCTTGGAAATACAAGTTTCTCATAAACTTTGTATACACCCAAAATCTTTGATCATCTCATCAAAGCATACATTCCAACTCTGAGATGCTTACTCCAGTCCTTAGAAGGATAGCTGAAGCTTTGCATACTTATTAGCATCTTTCAGGATTGACAAAACCTTCCGGTTGTATCACATACAACCTTTCCTCAAGAAAATCGTCGAGGAAACAATGTTTTTTGACATCCTATCTGCAAGATTTCATAAATAATGCAGTGACTGCTAATATAATTCCAACAGACTCTTAGCATCGCTACGAGTGAGAAAATCTCACCGTAGTCAACTCATTGAACTTGTCAGAAAACATCTTAACGACAAGTCGAGCTTTCTTAATGGTGACATTTACCATCATTGTCCGTCTTCCTTTTAAAATCCATCTACACTCAACAGCCTTACGATCATCAAGTAGTTCTTCCAAAGTCTACACTTTGTTTTCATACATGGATCCTCTCTCGGATTATATGGCCTCAAGCCATTTATCGGAATCCAGGCCCACCATCGCTTCTCCATAGCTCGTAGGTTCATTGTTGTCTAGCAACATGACTTCCAAGACAGGATTACGTACCACTCTGAAGTAGTACGCATCCTTGTCATCCCACGAGGTTTGGGAGTGACTTGATCCGAAGTCTCATGATCAATATCATAAGCTTCCACTTCAACTGGTGTAGGTGCCACAGGAACAACTCTTTGTGCCCTGCTATACACTAGTTGAAGTGACGGTTCAATAACCTCATCAAGTCTCCACCATCCTCCCACTCAATTCTTTCGAGAGAAACTTTTCCTCGAGAAAGAACCCGATTCTAGAAACAATCCCTTATTGCTTTCGGATCTGAGACAGGAGGTATACCCAACTGTTTTGGGTGTCCTATGAAGATGCATTTATCCGCTTTGGGTTCGAGCTTATCAGCCTGAAACCTTTCCATGTAAGCGTCGTTGCCCCAAACTTTTAAGAAATGACAGCTTAGGTTTCTCTAAACCATAGTTCATACGGTGTCACCTCATCGGAATTACGTGGTGCCCTATTTAAAGTGAATGTGGTTGTCTCTAATGCCTAACCCATAAACTATCGTGGTAATTCGATAAGAGACATCATGGTATGCATCGTATCCAATAGGGTGCAGTTATGATGTTCGGACACACCATCACACTATGGTGTTCCAGGCTGTATCAGCTGTGAAACAATTTCCACAATGTCTTAATTCTGTGCCAAACTCGTAATTCAGATATTCATCTCTATGATCATATCATAGATCTTTTATCCTCTTGTTACGACGATCTTTCAACTTCACCCTGAAATTACTTGAACCTTTCAATAATTCAGACTCATGATCCATCAAGTAAATATACTCAACATCTACTCAAATCATCTGTGAAGTAAGAACATAACGATATCCACTACACGCCTCAGCACTCATTGGACTGCACACATCAAAAATGTATTACTTCCAACAAGTTGCTTTCTAGTTCCATTTTACTGAAACCGAGGCTTTCAGTCATCTTGCCCATGTGGTATGATTTGCATGTCTCAAGTGATTCAAAAATCAAGTGATTCCAAACGGTCCATTTGCATGGAGTTTCTTCATGCATAAACACCAATAGACATGGTTCGCATGTCTCAAACTTTTCAAAAACGAGTGAGCCCAAAGATCCATCAACATGGAGCTTCTTCATGCGTTTTATACCGATATGACTTGCGTGGCAGTGCCACAAATAGGTGGTACTATCATTACTATCTTTTGGCATGAACATGTGTATCACTACGATCGAGATTCAATAAACCATTCATTTTAGGTGTAAGACCATTGAAGGTATTATTCAAATAAACAGAGTAACCATTATTCTCCTTAAATGAATAACCGTATTGCGATAGACATAATCCAATCATGTCTATGCTCAACGCAAACACCAATCTCGATGGTAGAGGGAGCGTGCGATGCTTGATCATATCAACATTGAGAACACTTCCAACACATATCGTCAGCTCACCTTTAGCTAGTCTCCGTTTATTCCGTAGCTTTTATTTCGAGTTACTAACACTTAGCAACCGAACCGGTATCTAATACCCTGGTGCTATTAGGAGTACTAGTAAAGTACACATTAACATAATGTATATCCAATATACTTCTATCGACCTTGCCAGCCTTCTAATCTACCAAGTATCTAGGGTAATTCTGCTCCAGTGGCTGTTCCCTTTATTACAGAAGCACTTAGTCTCGGGTTTGGGTTCAACCTTGGGTTTCTTCACTAGAGCAGCAGCTGAATTGCCGTTTTATGAAGTATCCCTTCGTGCCCTTGCCCTTCTTGAAACTAGTGGTTTCACCAACCATCAACAATTGATGCTCCTTCTTGATTTCTACTTTTGGTGTCAAACATCGCGAATATCTCAAGGGTCATCATATATGCCCCTGACATATTATAGTTCATCACGAAGCTCTAGCAGCTTGGTGGTAATGACTTCGGAGAAACATCACTGTCTTATCTGGAAGATCAACTCCCACTTGATTCAAACGATTGTTGTACTCAGACAATCCGAGCACAAGCTCAACAATTGAGCTTTTCTCCTTAGTTTGCAGGTTAAGAAAATCGTCGGAGGTCTTATACCTCTTGACGTGGGCACGAGCCTGAAATCCCAATTTCAGCCCTCGAAACATCTCATATGTTTCGCGACGTTTCAAAAACGTATTTGGTGCCTCAACTCTAAACCGTTTAACTGAACTATCATGTAGTTATCAAAACGTGTATGTCAGATGTTCGCAACATCCACACACAACGTTCGAGGTTTAGCACACTGAGCGGTGCATTAAGGACATAAGCCTTCTAAGAAGCAATGATGACAATTCTCAGTTTACGGACCTAGTCCGCATAATTGCTACTATCAAATTTCAACTAAATTTTCTCTAGGAACATATCTAAACAGTAGAACTAAAGCGCGAGCTACGACATAATTTGCAAAATCCTTTTGACTATGTTCAAGATAATTAAGTTCATCTTATGAACTCCCACTTAGATAGACATCCCTCTAGTCATCTAAGTGATTACATGATCCGAGTCAACTAGGCCGTGTCCGATCTGTGCGTGAGACGGACTAGTCAACGTCAGTGAACATCTTCATGTTGATCGTATCTTCTATACGACTCATGCTCGACCTTTCGGTCTTCTGTGTTCCGAGGCCATGTCTGTACATGCTAGGCTCGTCAAGTTAACCCTAAGTGTTTTTGCATGTGTAAAACTGTCTTACACCCGTTGTATGTGAACGTAAGGATCCATCACACCCGATTAACACGTGGTGCTTAGAAACGACGAACTGTAGCAACGATGCACAGTTAGGGGAGAACACTTCTTGAAATTTTAATGAGGGATCATCTTATTTACTACCGTTGTTCTAAGCAAATAAGATGTATAAACATGATAAACATCACATGCAATCAAATAATAATAGTGACATGATATGGCCAATATCATATAGCTCCTTTGATCTCCATCTTGGGGCTCCATGATCATCTTGTCACCGGCATGACACCATGATCTCCATCATCATGATCTCCATCATCGTGTCTTCTTGAAGTTGTCACGTCATCTATTACTTCTACTACTACAGCTAACGGTTAGAAATAAAGTAAAGTAATTAAATGACGTTTATGTTAACACGCAGGTCATAAATAAATAAAAGACAACTCCTATGGCTCCTGCCGGTTGTCATACTCATCGACATGCAAGTCGTGATTCCTATTACAAGAACATGATCAATCTCATACATCACATATATCATTCATCACATCCTTTGACCATATCACATCACATAGCATACCCTGCAAAAACAAGTTAGACGTCCTCTAATTGTTGTTTGCATGTTTTACGTGGCTGCTATGGGTTCCTAGCAAGAACGTTTCTTACCTACGCAAAACCACAACGTGATATGCCAATTTCTATTTACCCTTCATAAGGACCCTTTTCATCGAATCCGATCTGACTAAAGTAGAAGAGACAGGCACCCGCTAGCCACCTTATGCATCTAGTGCATGTCAGTCGGTGGAACCAGTCTCACGTAAGAGTACGTGTAAGGTCGGTCCGGGCCGCTTCATCCCACGATGCCGCCGAATCAAGATAAGACTAGTAACGGCAAGCATATTGAACAAAATCAACGCCCACAACTACTTTGTGTTCTACTCGTGCATAGAATCTACGCATAGACCTAGCTCATGATGCCACTGTTGGGGAACGTAGCAGAAATTCAAAATTTTCCTACGTGTCACCAAGATCTATCTATGGAGAGACCAGCAACGAGGGGAAGGAGAGTGCATCTACATACCCTTGTAGATCGCTAAGCGGACGCGTTCAAGTGAACGGGGTTGATGGAGTCGTACTCGTCGTGATCCAAATCACCGATGAACCTAGTGCCGAACGGACGGCACCTCCGCGTTCAACACACGTACAGCCCGGTGACGTCTCCCACGCCTTGATCCAGCAAGGAGAGAGGGGGAGGTTGAGGAAGACTCCATCCAGCAGCAGCACAACGGCGTGGTGGTGATGGAGGAGCATGGCAATCCTGCAGGGCTTCGCCAAGCACCGCAGAAGAGGAGAAGAACTTGGGAGAGAGGGAGGGGCTGCACCAAAGGCAAAAGTTGTGTCTCAAGAGGCCCTCCTACCCTCACTATATATAGGGATCCCAAAGGGGGGGTGCGCCAGCCCTAGGAGATCCAATCTCCTAGGGGGCGGCGGCCAGGGGAGGTTTCCCTCCCCCCCAAGGCACCTAGGAGGTGCCTTCCCTCCTTGGGACTCTTCCTTAGGGTTCCCCCTTCACCCTAGGCGCATGGGCCATAAGGGAAGTGGCGCCCCAGCCCACTTTGGGCTGGATCCCTTCCCACTTCAGCCCATGGAACCCTCCGGGATAGGTGGTCCCACCCGGTGGGCCCCCGGGACTCTTCCGGTGGTCCCGGTACAATACCGATGACCCCGAAACTTGTCCCGATGGCCGAAATAGGACTTCCTATATATAAATCTTTACCTCCGGACCATTCCGGAACTCCTCGTGACGTCCGGGATCTCATTCGGGACTCCGAACAACATTCGGTAACCACATGCAAGCTTCCTTTATAACCCTAGC